>NC_134487.1:95967257-96257257 GCF_040206685.1 Ascaphus truei | reverse complement strand
TTTCCCACGTTTGCATCCGCAATCTATCATCTGACGGGTCAATTACCTCTCCCATTTGTTGCTCCAGTCATTTGCTACCTATCGAGTGACAATTCCTCCCACATCTCCCTGCCTCCTACATTTGCGCTATTGGACATTTTTTGGTCACATTTCCCTTCTTTTTTATTTTCAAGAGTACTCTTGTTTTTTATTGTCATATATTGTGTTTATTGTGTCTATTGGCATCATTGTGTTTGTTTTAATCTGTTCAGTCACCTAGCCTTCCATGTTTAATTAATATATTTTCCTGTTTTTTATTGCTATACAGGATTGTGACTTTTTTCTTTCTTTTATATATATATATATATATATATAGTGGTAATTTTGTGGGTTTCTTAGAGTTTGCTGGGTATCTGTGTGTTTATTTTTATAGTTTGGCACAAATGCTGTCAATAGTCAATGTAAAATATTTTAAATGCCACCATGATATGTGTGCCCTATATTTAGTGTAGGTGTTTAGCTATCAGTTGCTATACCTCGTTTGGTAATTGTAAATTATCCCTATTACTTCATAGTTGGTCCATAATCTTTAGTTGTTACTTTCTCTTCAAAATGAACCCCATCTATGGGAATCCTATTGAAAATCTATGAGTTCTGTAATTAACAGTAGATAGTATAATCATTCACTTTCTTGCTTTTATGCAAGTGTACTTCACGTTCTTGTATTTATGCAGATTTAAATTGGTATTTCAGAGGTCTCCTATTTTTATGCTTTCCACAGTGATGAGAATAGATGGGATATTTGGGGAATAGGGTACAGAGAGTTGAGAGGTAGTATCTATGTTTAGCTGATAAAGTTGAGTACATTCTGAATTATATGTGTGTCCATATATAGTGTTTTTACCCCATGTAGCATTTTTCCTTTTTTCTTTTGTTTAAATCTAGAAGCAGTAAATGCAGTCTCACAGATGGTAAGTTTCAGGAGGGGAGCCCAGCATGCTGAATCTCTGCTATTATACATGGCTCACTGGCTCTCTCATACCTTGTCAGAAGTGTAGCAATGCACCCAATGTACGTTTCGCTGAAAGATCAGCTTCTCCTGGGATCTAATGTACTTTATGAATATACAACATGCAGCCGCGGCAGCTTTTATTTTAACACTTCTCGGGTTTTTTGCGGTGGCTTTTTCAGAATGCCATGCGCTTCACCGCATTCATGCCACATTCATGCCGGCCGTCACCCGCGGTTCATCTGTTTAATGATAATGGTTCGGATTTAATTGGGTGCAATTCTTCGCGTATCCGCCAGGTGGCAGATATTCATGAATTGTAATGAATTCTAATGTGTACACAACAGTACTGTACATGTGCTTCAGTAATGTGTCGACTTGCAGGTGTTTAAAAAATACCACAGTGGTCCATTGGGAATTGACCTTGGTACTGAAAAAGTTACAATTCTGTATCAATTTAGGCATATCATATTAAAAACTAAATGCACAGTGTCTGGTGTTCTACAGTATTGTTCAGAGTTCCGAGATGAGTACACCGCCGCAGTACGTGTTCAAAAAGCCCGACTTAACGCATGCTTATTTAATATGGTCCACAATTAATGCAGCAGATGATAAGATGGCCACAGTTGGTCAAATGTATCAATATTTTATCGAAAATTATGACTTACCTTCGGTTGATAACCGAAAAAAATATATATTTTTAAAACTTGATTCTCATAATATCCAGAATAGTTATGCAAGCCCATGTCGATAACCGGAAAAAAATTATTTTTTTAAAACTTGAACTTCTCATTGAATGGGAAGTCATACACGCATGCGCAGGAATGTGATGCCACGCTCGGGAAGATTCAAGCCAGAAAGCCATCCATTACAAATGAATGGTGTGGGAGAGGTGTAGCTAAGAAGTTGAAATCCTTGAGCCTTGTGTGTGCGGGGGCGAGGGGGAGAGCGCTGTATGATAGATTATCAGGTCAAAGAAATATTTTCAAAAGGTCATCATAATGTTTAAACGCTGAAATGTGATACTGTAACACGCCTATGCGTTTCAACAATGTTCAAATGAGACATACATGCATGAGCATAAAATAAAAACAGCCTAGTAAAAGTTTTGATTAATAAATAATACATATAGAAATGTGATAATGTTATTTTCGGAAGAGGACGCGACGTTATATTTTTGTAATACTGTACTTCTTTTCCCTAAGGAGCCTCATACAGTACTACTACTGTATACAGTATGAACCCGGAATGTTAATTAATCTCTGCTTCAAATATAAATCTTCCAATTTACAGAACAATTACTGCGTGCGCACACACAGACTTGCAGAAATGTACGGCAGGTTGAATTGCTATTAGACTTTTAAGACAACAGCTTGCGATCGCCCACCTGAGTTTCTAGACAATATTGCAGTATTGCAGACAACGCTAAAAAAGAGAACGCTAACATAACGAAAACCGCTCATAAAAATAAGAAAACAGAGCCCGTCTGGCCGCGGTTATCAGAGCGGCGCGGCTTTGGCTGATTTAGAATAAAGGCTGTCGCAGCTGTACAAGTTTATTAGTCAGATGATTTTACACTATCTCTGGCATGCCAACTTTTATAGGGACACAAAATATGAAGAGAATTGATGACAGGATGCAGAAATGATTACACTGCTTTTAGGTGTATATATATGTACCAACCAACTAATTTTCTTACACTTTCTGTTACTCTATACAATTATTAGAAGTCGCTAATGCAGCAGAGGGACTATAGAAACAAAGTACATTCTCAGATTCCTTTAAAAAAATGCATGTTGTTGGAGCTTAGGCAAGTCATAAAAATTATAGGAGTATGATTACTTTTAAAAGATATGTTCAGCAAGGATACAATAGATACAATTAACACAGCAGGGGTCCCTGGCAGTCCCATTCAGTTTGAATGAGACTGCCAGGGACCCCCGCTGTTAATCCGATGGGCCATTAGTCTGTCTGCAGAAATGTCACTGAAATGTTGCAGCATGTACTCAGCATGTACCCAGCATGTACCTGGCTCTTGTTGGTGATTGCTCCAGATTTGTTTTAGAATACTCGTCGGCACTACAGTATTACAAATTATTTCAAGTAACCAGGCATCTCGCTCTCTCTCACTATCCAGCAAAACACATATTTCAGGGTGTAGAGACTTTGACTTAGTGAACTGCTTGCGAACTTTTAAAAAGTTTGAAAATGTTTGCAAATTTTACGTGTTCGAATGTGTTTGGGTGAAAAGTTTCCAAATCTCTAAACCTGACTTGCACATGAGCTATAAAAAAAAACTATTATATTTTATTTTGTTTCACAATCACAACAATAATGTGCCTGGGAATGATAATATGGGTTCACCCTTGTGGCACACATTCTGATTTGCATTCATTCTTGGCAATTAGTGGGTGAATGCCCTTGCATTTTAACATTTAGTCCCTTGGACACAGAAACCAAGGAATGGCTGACTACTTACAGGCAAACCTAATACAGTATATCATCTAACAAATGGTGGGAGGGATGTGGCACCATACTGCCTGCAAAGAATAACAAGGAGTTAGCAAACAAAACAATGGGTAACAATTAACCAGTTGACAGTGATAGATTTGACACTACCTCCTACTACCCTCCATAGAAACAAGATGTGACATGATGTGCCATAAACAACCAAATCACAAATGCACCATGCCCTATTTTCAGCTGATCATCACAAAGTACCCAACTCACACACACATCTACTTGGAACTGATCTCTTGAATTGCGCGTGCGAAAGTGTTAAAAGTGTAACTTCACTCAAGAAACAGCAATTTACCAAGGAGTTACAACAACATAAAAGCACATTACTGAATAATATGTTTACTAGCTCTGCATGCTGCCAAAGACAGAGGTCATTACACTCTGCTCATATTACTCGACCTCTCTGCAGCATTTGGACCACCCTCTTCTCCTTCACATTCTCCATACTCTTGGTATTCGGAACAAAGCTCTATCCTGGATCTCATCCTACCTCTCCCATCGTACTGTCAGTGTCTCTTCTGCTAACACCTCCTCCTCCTCTATTGATCTCTCTGTGGGGGTACCCCAGGGCTCTGTCCTGGGACCTCTTCTCTTTTCTCTGTATACACTCTCTCTAGGTGACCTAATAACATCTTTTGGGTTTAATTATCACCTCTATGCTGACGACACACTAATATACTTTTCAACACCCGACCTTACACCTGCTATACAGACCAAAGTTTCTGAATGTCTCTCTGCTATATCATCCTGGATGGCCCTCCGCCGCCTTAAACTCAACATGGCTAAAACAGAGCTCCTCATACTTCCTCCCAAACCTGGCCCTACTACCTCCTTCCACATTACTGTTGGAACTACAATCATTCACCCAGTAGCCCAAGCACGCTGCCTAGGGGTCACACTCGACTCCTCTCTCACATTCGCCCCTCACATTCAAAACATTTCTAAAACCTGTCGCTTTTTCCTCCACAATATAACTAAGATACGCCCTTTCCTCTGTTGCTCGACTGCTAAAACTCTGACTCAGGCCCTCATTCTCTCCCGTCTTGATTACTGTAACCTCCTGCTGTCCGGCCTTCCTGCCTCTCACCTGTCTCCCCTACAATCTATCCTAAATGCTGCTGCCAGAATCACTCTACTCTTTCCGAGATCTGTCTCAGCATCTCACCTCCTGAAATCCCTCTCCTGGCTTCCGATCAAATCCCGCATCTCACACTCCATTCTTCTCCTCACTTTGAAAAGCTTTACACTCTTCTGCCCCTCCTTACATCTCAGCCCTAATTTCTCGTTATGCTCCATCCAGACTCTTGCATTCTTCTCAAGGATGTCTTCTTTCTACCCCCTTTGTATCTAAAACCCTCTCCCGCCTTAAACCTTTTTGACTGACTGCCCCACACCTCTGGAATGCCCTTCCCCTCAGTACCCGACTAGCACCCTCTCTATCCACCTTTAAGACCCAACTTAAGACACACTTGCTTAAAGAAGCATATGAATAGCACTGTGGATATTCTGAACACATGATACATAAAGCTTGGCCCCCTGCAGACGCACTTACCAGAACTCCCTCCTACTGTCTCTGTACGTTCTCCCTACCTACCAATTAGACTGTAAGCTCCTCGGGGCACGACTCCTCTTCCTTAATGTCTAAAGCACTTATTCCCATGATCTGTTATTTATATTATCTGTTATTTATTTGATTACCACGTGTATTACTACTGTGAAGCGCTATGTACATTAATGGCGCTATATAAATAAAGACATACAATACAATAAAATGTATCCCCTGAAAACATGTCAAAGCACAATCACAAGCAGCACCAAATATACAATCTATGCTGCTTTTCCTAGGAGCTCATTAGATGACACAAGAAAAATGTGTTGAAGAAATTCCAAAGCTACTGTGCTCAGAAGCAAGCAGGTAAATCCACAGGGCTATATTAGGGCAACTAACTTGACGTTGCCTAAATAGGTAACGTTCCTGATTCTAACAGGTATAATTAAAGCTAAATACATCCAAAGACAATGGCCATTAGTTATCTCATTAGTAGAGCTTCAAATAACATGGCATTAAGCCTGTCTTACCAAAAGGCAGTGTTACTGCCTTGCAGACCCTGAATAGGTGTTTAATTTAAGTTAAAAAAAGAGAAGACAGGAGAGGAAAAGAACCTGGTAAATAACAATATTATAGATAAATGATACCTAACTTACTAACACTTATCCAGACCCTGTAAAAGAACAATTTCAGGGTCTGGATGTAACGCCCCCTTTAGCTTTGACCTAACTAACGTAACGTGTAATCCCTGTATTAACTATAACGGACCTCTGTGGCTATGTGTTAGTGACTCTTTTGCATAACATTAGCACGAATGTCCGTTATAGCAACACATGGGCTTGTTATGGCTGAAAACAGCACTTACCGCAGCGTTACTGAGCTTTGAAGATTCCGGTTAGCACTTAACGAGATGTTAATTTAGGTTACCGTCTCGTTACGTCAATAACGGAGCTCTGCGGATCTACCCCTTAGTATGTCAAGTGCATGGTACTGGAAGTGTAACTCATTTGGTGGCGCTCTACTGTCAAAGAGGTGAAGAATACAAAGAATTCAGTCATAGCCTAATGGGATTTGCTGAGCAGCAGTTAACCTTCATGAATCATTATTACTTATCACCTTTTTTTCTCTCTCTTGTGAGCAAATTAAATAAGGTCAATGAAATGCCAGGATTTTTGAGTCCTCAAATCCAAAATCAATATGCATGCCCAATTGACATGCTCACAATATTCCTAAATGTACTGTAAGTAATCTATGCAATTTGTTGTGGGTTTGGTAGTGGATAAACTGGCAATAGATTAAAAGAAAAATGACATTGCCCACACTGCTGGACACATGCGTGGGATTTAACCCCAGTAAAACATTTTGGTCGAACAATATGTATGTATTTATAGCCTTATTTATATAGCACCATTAATGTAAATAGAGCTTCACAGCAGTAATACACGTGACATAATAATATAAAAGAACAAATAATACAGATGTAGCCATGTCCCCCTTCTGCTTGCGGACCCCTCTCACTGTGCGGCGGTCGGGATTAGATGCGGCCATTCGCGGGGAGGTGTGGGGGCATGTACGCGCTCAGCACGCTCTCCTCAGATGCGGCCGGTTGCCAGGGACGCGTGCGGCCGGTTGCTAGGGCCGCGGTCGGGTTGCGAGGTGCTCCCGGCGGTTCCCGGTGCAGGGCGCCGCCATGACAGTTCCTCGCGCATGCGCAGACTGCCGATGCGACGGGAGGCCCTGGTTAGCTCGCACATGCGCAGTACAAGCGTGCGAGAACGCCACCAATTAGAGGAGGGCTCTAGATAGGGACTACAGGTCCCATGAGCCTTACGGGACCCCACGTGATGCCAGGGAGCCAATAGGACTGTAGCATCTCCCTGGCGAAGGGATTTTAGATACATTTCGCGGGGTTTTGAGCAGCACGTTAGTCAGGACCAGGACAAGCTAGGGGTAGGAAGTGAGTGCAGGGGTCAGTGACCCACTGCATTAGGCCAGCAGCCCCCTAGGTCCCAGTTAGGTCCTGAGCCACTGTGTAGCTTGTTGTGCTATAGGGACAGGCCCTAGATAGGGACACTGCCCCATTAGCTGTTTGCATAGTCAGGGACACAGCGCGGAAGCCGTGCAGCCCTGCGAGGTGGGTTTTGGGCTCAGAACGCCACCAAAGACACTGAGACTACAGTGATATTATCCACGCCGGAATTCACCCAACACGGTGCGGAGGACGACATCGGATCGGGTGGAATCCCTGTCGTAGTCTGCGGAACCCAGGGTGGGAGCCCTGGGCAGGTATCATTCTTCAAGTGCACCAACACTGTACAGCAATGCAAGAAGCACGCCTAAAGGGTGGGGGTATCACTTGGGGACACTTACGTGGAGAGTGGCCAAGGGCCTTGTATAGTGTGATTGGACACGGTGTGGGGATACACGGTGGTGGGAGCGGGGTGTTATGTTATACCTTACCCAAAATGCAACGTTGAATGTTATGTATAGTAGAATATAATTTATGCGCATATATGCAGTAAAGCCTGTCCTGTTTTACAACTGTGTGGTTATCGTGATTGTTTCCTGTGAGGGCCTCCTCCCACTCTGTTGGGATCCCTCCCAGGTGGAGGCGTTGCACCACGAGATTGTTATATGTATGTACCCCAGGCTCCCCGAGTGGAGGCTTAGGCTCCTGAGAGCCACACAGGTATACACAGCAGTAGTAGCGTCTGTATTCACAGGGAATACCCGTTACATTTGGAGGCGCTGCTGAGATAGCCCTGGGGTGCCCTACTCAGTAGTTAACGTAGTATCCTATCAGTCAGCATGTCTGCGCTCACGCCCAAACAGGTGGCCGACTGGGCCGAAAAGCTAGGAGAGCTCCTGCGACACGTAGTCGCCATAGACGGGGTACCTGCCGATGTATCCATGTTTACTGTCTGCAGTGCAGCAAAGACATTACCTGGTCTGGCGGGTGCCCACCTCATCAGCAAGCACTGCAACATTGACCGGCAAGAAAACACCCTATTGCTGGCCACCGAACAAGCTATACCCCCTGATAGAGGCCCACGAGTAGTGTATCTACCAGAGACTTTACCGCAAGGGTGCCCTCTAATTTACCCTGGAACCGTTTCCAGTCACGTAACTTCCCTTACCAGACATGCGGGTTGGGAAGGCAAAGATATGGCCGCCAGTACACCCATCAGATCAGACATATCCCTACCCTGAGTGACTTTCTCTT
The DNA here is from genome assembly GCF_040206685.1 of Ascaphus truei. Taxonomy (NCBI): domain Eukaryota; kingdom Metazoa; phylum Chordata; class Amphibia; order Anura; family Ascaphidae; genus Ascaphus; species Ascaphus truei. The sequence continues at coordinate 96,248,977 of NC_134487.1, read as the reverse complement.
CTGATGCTAGGCAAGGGGCCACCAGCTGGGCCGGTAGCCCGACAACATCACCGGTCCCTAACCGGTTAGTGAACAGCTTCACCCCAACCCCTAACAGTCAGGGAGCGGGGATCGCAAGTTCCTCAGACAGTGGCGGCTCCATGCTAGGAGTGATATTCCCGCAGCTTGTGGAAGCTATAACTACGTCCGCCCAAGCCCAAAGTTACAGGAAGTTGAAGGAATGGTTCCTGTCCCCGCAGGCGAAGAAAGCATCGAGTCTTGGAAGGAACACACCCTCAAGGTGATCGATGAATGGCCCTGCTCTGAAACGGTCAGACGTCAGAGAATCCTGGAAAGCCTCCGACCCCCAGCAGCCACCATGGTCAGTGCAGAGCGCGACCAAGACCCTGATCTCTCTGCTCATCAGATGGTAGACTTGTTAGTCCAGATCTATGGCAAAGATGAAGAGGAGAGTGAGCTGTGGTTCAAATATTACGGACTCCGACAGAAGGAGAAGGAAGACCTGTCAGACTTCCTTCAACGAATCCAGCTGGTCCTGTGGAAATTGCGAACTCGCGGCCTCATAATAGCCTCAGAGATGGACGAATACCAGCGCAAGCAGTTCCTCCGAGGGGCCATTCCCACACATCACATAGTGATCATGATCAGGTGCTCACTAATGGAGGGGCGTCCCCCTACCTTTATGGATATTTTGGGGATCGTCAAAGGGCATGAAGCCTATACCAAGCTGCATACAGGCACCAAGGTCAAAGATCCCCCTGCGAGTGACACCCCGGGAGTCTCCGCTCGCCGGATCAAGAAACCTGTCAAAGAGAAAGAGGAGCCACCCAAGTCGCCCTCAACGAAAGGCCGGACTTCGGGGAGATCCTCCCCCACTTACCCAAGACGACTGGATCCTAAAGATATCATCTGCTATGGCTGTGGACAGAAAGGCCATTTCTCCAGAGAGTGCCCTGATGGAGTCACCCAAGAAAAGAAAACGCCCAGTAAAGGAGGCTCGGCTAGGTCCATGATCTGTCGGATACAGACCACAGAAGCCAAGACATCCGAGGCCACCCCTGCACCTCCCGAAGCTCCTACTGACCTAAGCCCAGACGATGGAACTCCGGCCGGGGATGGTTACTGTCAGGTAGGCCCCTCTGCCATCGTGCGTGTGGTAGTAGAAGGAGTCTATGCCTCTGCTTTACTGGACACCGGGTCCCAAGTGACCATAATATACCGACAATTCTACGACCAACACCGTAAGCACTGTCCCCTGCGGTCGGCGGAACATATGAAGGTGAAGGGGTTGAGCAATGAAGATTACCCCATCGATGGGATTGTGAGAGTTCAACTGGAGATACTTCAATTGAATACCGGCAAGAAACATCCCATGCATGTGGAGGCAATGGTATGCCCGAAGCCTCAAGAACAGTGTCAGTACCTGGTCATCTTGGGAACAAATACGGATATAGTGCGAGCCGTAATCAGAGCCTACCTGAAAGAGACCAATGAATTGCCAATGGCCAATCCACTCCTTGACCCTGTACTGAGAGAGGAGTGCAACAGAGTATATGCCTTAGAGCGTCACGGGACCTCTACAATCGTCAACGCGGACTGACGACCATTTTACCAGGGGGAGTGCAACGCATGGCCGTCTGGTGCTGTTATCCGGATCGAGATGAGACCGATCATCTGTTCTCTGGAGAGTACCCCTGAGGAAGAGACCCAGAGAGGGTATAGGGTAATACCCGAAGTGAGAGAGTGGATGACCAGAATTCCTCAACGAACCTACATGTATGTTCAAAATATCTCTCCATTTCCGATTAACATTGATGCAGGACAAAGTTTGGGCAGCATATATCCCGTCAGCCCGGTGGAAACAGTGCCCCAGGTGAACGCCGCTGCAGTGGGTGAGCAGTTAGTCAATCTGGGCTTCAACTTCGGAGACTCGACGCTGCTAACTGAGTGGAAGGATCGACTGATGGCCAAGCTGAATGAAAGAAGGACGGTATTTTCCACCAGCGAAATGGATGTGGGCCGCAGTCGCAGCGCCCAACACAGCATTAGGTTGAGTGACGCCACTCCGTTCCGTGAACGCTCTCGTCGCATTGCCCCCAGGGATGTGGACAATGTAAGGAACGTCCTGAAGGAAATGGAGACCGCTGGGATATTGACGGAGTCTCAGAGTCCATATCCATCACCCATAGTGGTGGTAAGGAAGAAGAATGGATCTGTAAGATTGTGCGTCGATTATCGAACTCTGAATAATCGTACAGTACCCGATCAATACAACCTTCCTCGCATTGAAGAAATCCTGAATGCTCTAACCGGGAGCCAATGATTTAGTATGCTCGACTTACGATCCGGGTACTACCAGGTACCTATGAGTGAAGAGGACCAGGAAAAGACTTTGTCTGCTCCCTGGGCTTCTACCAATTTACGCGTATGCCCCAAGGTATATGTGGAGCTTCTGCTACCTTCCAGCGACTGATGGAGAAAACAATTGGGGACATGAACCCTCGGGAGTGTCTTGTCTACCTGGATGACATCATTGTCTTCGGGAAGACCCTGGAAGAGCACGAAGAGAGGCTGTTGAAGGTGATAGACCGCCTTGGAAAAGAAGGATTGAAGTTATCCCTCGACAAGTGTCAGTTTTGTCACACCTCAGTGACCTACGTGGGACACATCGTGTCTGCTCAAGGAATTGCTACCGATCCAGCCAAAGTAGAAGCGGTAGTGAACTGGCCGCGTCCCGAGAATGTCACGGAACTGCGATCATTCCTGGGTTTCTGTGGGTATTACCATCGCTTCGTGGAAGTACTCTAGTCGAGCTAAACCCCTGAACAATCTGTTGAAGATATACCCCGAAGATACCGGAAGGAAGGCCACGTCGGCCCGTCAACAAGAGACGATATGACAATAAAGTCAAGTATCGGGAGCTACATCCTGGGGACACTGTGTTGCTCCGTAATCTGGGAGTCCCCGGAAAACATAAACTGGCGGACCGATGGAGAGACGGCATATATGAGGTAGAGTCACAGATGCCCGGCCTCCTGGTCTATCGCATCAAAGACACTGACGGCCGGCTAAAGGTTTGTCATCGTAATCACCTTCTCCCCATCCCCCAAATGGGAGACGAAGAAGCAGAAATACTGGCCACACCGCTCAACAGTGAGTCCGACTTATCAGAGATGGGTCAAGAGACTGTAAATAACGAAACTCACTCTGAAACCCCTGAAGACCCTATGGAAGGACCCTCTCAAAGGGACTATTCCACGGAAGGGGCATCTCCCGGAGGAGCTACGGGTAAAGGGCCCCGTAGGCCAACGCCTACTAAGGTGGCACCAACAGGCCAGCCTTTGGATCCACAGAGCCTGTGCTTTGTGCCAAACAGAGACTGTTCAGAGACATTTCTCCCCTCAAGGGAAGATGCTGAGCCTCAGGACTGTACTTATTACTCCCCAGAGGGAGTTGCTGAAGAACAGCTCCGTAGGAGCCAAAGAGTAAGGTACCCTCCAAACCGGGTAACCTATGATCAAATTGGGGCACCCCATTATGAGGCTCAGCAGTGGGCTCGCAGCAGAGTGCAGTCCATCATTGTGATGTTCAGTGAAATGTGCAATCTGATTTAGAGCTGATAAGTGTAAGATCACGTTTGGTTGTTGCATTTTTTATTATATAACGATGTTGTGCCGTTTTCATTATATAACTGCTGTATATAGTTATGTACGTTGTGTCCAAAGCGAGGGCGTTGGGGTTTTACCAGGGGGAGGATGTAGCCATGTCCCCCTTCTGCTTGGAGACCCCCCCCCCACCCTCCGGGTACTCACTGTGCGGTGGTCGGGATTAGATGCGGCCGTTCGCGGGGAGGTGTGGGGGCATGAGCCACTGTGTAGCTTGTTGTGCTATAGGGACAGGCCCTAGATAGAGACACTGCCCCCTTAGCTGTTTGCATAGTCAGGGACACAGCGCTGAAGCCGTGCAGCCCTGCGAGGTGGGTTCAGGGCTCAGAACGCCACTTAAGACACTGAGACTACGTGATATTATCCACGCCGGAATTCACCCAACGCGGTGCGGAGGACGACGTCGGATCGGTCGGAATCCCTGTCATAGTCTGCGGAACCCGGGGTGGGTCATTCTTCAAGTGCACCAACACTGTACAGCAACGCAAGAAGCACGCCTAAAGGGTGGGGGTATCACTTGGGTACACTTACGTGGAGAGTGGCCAAGGGCCTTGTATAGTGTGATTGGACACGGTGTGGGGATACACGGTGGTGGGAGCGGGGTGTATGTTATACCTTACCCAAAATGCAACGTTGAATGTTATGTATAGTAGAATATAAGTTATGCGCATATATGCAGTAAAGCCTGTCCTGTTTTACAACTTTGTGGTTACCGTGATTGTTTCCTGTGAGGGCCTCCTCCCACTCCATTGGGATCCCTCCCAGGTGCAGGCGTTGCACCACGAGATTGTTATATGTATGTACCCCAGGCTCCCCGAGCGGAGGCTTAGGCTCCTGAGAGCCACACAGATTACACAGCAGTAGTAGCGTCTGTATTCACAGGGAATACCCGTTACACAAATAACACATAGGGGGTCATGCACTAAGCAGTGATAAGTGCTTTTAAGTGAGATAAAAAGCCATTATAGCGTGATACTGTCTGCTGTGAGATTAACAAAGCAGTGATAAATGTTTTTAAGTGGGAATAAATGCCATTATAGCACGATACTGCACTGTTATCACTGCTTTGTGAATCTCACAACAGGCAGTATCATGCTATAAAGGCAGTTATCTCACTTAAAAGCACTTATCACTGCTTTGTGCATAGCACCCAGAAAACCCACTTATCACGGCTTAGTGCATGACCCCCATAATGTGAAGAAGTGCTTCAGATATAAAATTAACATTAGGAAAGGAGTCCCTGCCCCGAAGAACTTATAATCTAAGTCTGTAGTTTGTAAAATGTAAAAGTGATTAAATACCTATTTTAAATTGTAAACTTTAAATCAATGCATAAATCTTCCAGACGGGGTTATGGAATAAGTATGGCCCAGTGATGGGAGAGTGGAGACTGAAACAGGGATAAAATAGTTTTGGGACAATTGGGGGTTAAAATGTGGAAAATTGAAAAATCTGACAATTTTACTGCAAAGTTCCTGTGAAGCGCATTACATTAATGTTAACATGAGCCAGTAGAAATAGGTTATAGGAGGTACAGAGAGTGTGACAGATTGTGAATCATTCTTTTGTATTGCTTTGGCAGACTTCAAACATTTAAAGTTGTTTATTACTTTACCAAAATATATTAACTGATTCTAACAAAGCTGTCCTAATAATTCAGAGTATAATATGAATTATATAAGAAAAATTCTGCATGAAAAAATATTATTATTATGAACTAAGCAGACAAATTCACGCAATAAAACAATAGATGATTATTTTTTAGCCTTACTGTCATCAAACGCAATTAATCAACTTCAGTTTGTAAAAAAAAAAACTATGAAATTTAGTGCACCAATGAGTAGACCATGAATGTAAAATGAGAAAGGTACATCAATAGACTCTGCACTTTTTCATACACGGTAAATAGGATGATAAATGCTCACCAGTTTAGTAAATACTTTGTGGAGAAATATTGACTTTGCCTTTTACACACTTGATTTAGCTAAGCATTTAGGTACATACATAATACATATGAATCAATAAGGGGAAGTCTCTTTTGTACAAAAATAAACATGGAATTATGTAGATTTATCAAATGTGTCTGTCAATTACTTAACAACTGACCACTATGCTTGTGTAATAGTGTCCTATTGCTTTAAAAAGGTTGGTGGATCTCAGCAGTGCTTCCCGACGTTTTACATAATCAGTGATTACACTTTGTTTATTTCTTAAAAAAATCGTATTATATATATATATATATATATATATATATATATATATATATATATATATATACACAGTGGTCGACAAATCAACCAAAAATCTACTCGCCAAACCCAAAAATCTACTCGCCACCTAGCCCCGCCCCCAGCCTGCTATTAGTCCCGCCCCTAGCCCAGCCCCGACTTTTAAAAAAAGGTGTAATTGCTACTAAGAATTGAGTGTGTGAGTGTGTGACTAGTCGGGTGGGTAAGTGTGTGAGTAGGGTGGTTGAGTGTGTGAGTAGGGTGGGTGAGTGTGTGAGTAGGGGTTGAGTGTGTGAGTAGGGGTGAGTGTGTGAGTAGGGGGTGAGTGTGTGAGTAGGGTGGGAGGGTGAGTAGGGTGGGAGGGTGAGTAGGGTGGGAGGGTGAGTAGGGTGGGAGGGTGAGAGGGTGAGTGTGTGAGTAGGGTGGGAGGGTGAGTAGGGGGAGGGTGAGTAGGGTGGGAGGGTGAGTGGGGTGGGAGGGTGAGTAGGGTGAGTAAGATGGGAGGGTGAGTAGGTGGGAGGGTGAGTAGGTGAGTAGGTGGGAGGCTGAGTAGGTGGAAGGGTGGTTTTGGTGAGTGGGTGGGAGGGTGAGCAGGTGGGAGGGTGAGTAGGTGGGAGGGTGGGAGGGTGGGAGGATGAGTAGGTGGGAGGGTGAGTAGGTGGGATGGTGGGAGGGTTAGTAGGTGGGAGGGTGGGAGGGTGAGTAGATGGGAGGGTGGGAGGGTGAGTAGGTGGGAGGGTGAGTAGGTGGGAGGGTGAGTAGGTGGGAGGGAGAGTGGGAGGGTGAGTAGGTGGGTGGGAGGATGAGTAGGTGGGTGGGAGGGTGAGCAGGTGGGTGGGAGGGTGAGTACGTGGGAGGGTGAGTAGGTTTGAGGAGGGTGAGGAGGGTGAGTAGGTGGGAGGGTGAGGAGGGTGGGGGAGGGTGAGGATGGTACGTAGGTGGAAGGGTGAGGAGGGTGGGGGAGGTGAGGAGGGTGAGTTGTGGGTGTGGGGGGTGAGTGGGTGAGTTGTGGGTGGGTAACTGCAGCGTGTTTTCTCGGCGTTACATCAGCGCAGCCCCCCAGGAACCCCCCAGCGAGGCCTCCCAACCCCCACACAGAGACAAGGCCGCAGCCGCCCCAGGGACATCGTGAGGCCTCCCAGCCCCCACACATGAGACAGGGCCGCCCTGGGCCTCACTGCACCCGGAACATGGGAAGAGCATCAGCTGCGACAATGTCCTGCCTCCCCCCCAGGGCACACCCGTTACCTGGCCTGGGCCCTCCCCATAGTGGGACCTGTGGATGATGGAGGTGGTGAACCTGCGGATGCTCTGACCCAACATGATGGGGCCAGCGGCGGTTGGCCCGATTGTGGTGGGGGACCGGATGGCCCGATTGATGTAGGTGGGGGGGGCGGATGGCCCGATTGATGTAGTTGGGGGGGGGGTGGATGGCCGATTGATGTAGGTGGGGGGGGGGGGCGGATGGCCCAATTGATGTTATGGCCCGATTGAGGTGGGGGGGGCGGTGGATGACCCGATTGAGGTGGGGGAGTGGGGGCGGCGGATGGCCCGATTGAGGTGGGGGGGGCGGATGGCCCGATTGGGGGAGGGGAGGCGGGTGGCCCAATTGGGGGAGGGGAGATGGATGGCCCGATTGGGGGGAGCGGATGGCCCGATGGGGGGATGGAGGGGTGGCAGGTGGTCCGATGGGAGGGGGGGGGGGCGACAGATGGCCCTGCAGGGGCCTGTGGCAGACAGAGGCGCGGAAGGGGCTGGCTGTCGGAAGGGGGAGGAGTGAAAGCGCTGATGAGAGGAGGGAAAGTATTGCTGAGAGGCGGGGGAGGAGGGTAGGCACTGCTTAGAGAGCCAGAGGCGGGGTAATCTCCCTCAACCACATGAACCCGCCTCCGGCATTTTTTTTTTTCTCCAGCGCGAGTGGGGGAAATTTAAAAAAAAACACGTGTGCTGCTTGGGCCAATAGGAGCTCGCCACGGTGTTAAATCCACTCGCCCGGGGCATGCAGATGTATAGGTTTGTCGAACACTGTATATAATATATATATATATAGATATATATATATATTCAAAAACAAATACTCTATATCGTTCCATGGCTAAAGAAATGCTTTTATTTGTGCGAGCTTTCGAGATACTGTACACTGATCGAAACTTCTGACTGACTTCTTTTGTTTTGTTTATATATATATATACTGTATATAATTTTATACTGTATATGATATACTTCATTTTGGTGCTATCAATTTTATTTTGAGATATATCCTGGGAGGATGGAGTTATCCAATTTGGATCCAAGGGTGTATTCAAGTTCAGTATATAATCAGGGTCATGGCAAATTGTCCATTTCTTTTAATAGTTCTTTTTATATATATTTATATTGTATTGGGTTTACAAACATTAAATAACAACATTACAATACAGGAAAAATAACATTAATAAAAATATGATAACCAGAAAACCAGAAAAACATACTTTTGAACAAAATTGTTTTTAGTATTGCTCATCATACTTATAATTTCAAAATTCAACATGTTAACACAAATAATAATACAAAGAAAAAACAGATAATAGCATTTTCAAAGATTAAAATCAAAGCTATTATCACACAGCCTCGAAACAGAATCGGGCATAAGATTCCCGATTTACTACATCCCCCATCAGCAATATACCATCATATTTCCTCAAGAGTGAAATTATCTGTGACCCATTGCAATCAGTCTGAGGGGATCCCAAAAGGTATGCTCAAATGTCTGTATGATTGAATCCCTATCCTATTGCGACATACTGTAGTATCAATAAACTTTTCCCATTTAAAAATTTTTTATCGGTCTTAATTCCTTATTCGTCTCAGCTTCTAATTTGTCCATCATCAATTTATTCAGATAATTGTTTAAAATATCTAAAATGGGGGGGGGGGATTCAGGCTTTAGCCATTTCACCATCACTATTTTCCTTGCTGTAAGCAAGATAATCTCTGCTAGCCTTGTGACATTGTTCCATATTTTCAAACAGCAAGGCTAGGGGCTCTTTTATTGTAGTTACCCCAATAACTTCTTGTATATACTGCAGAACTTTATCCCAAAAATCAGAAATAACCAGACAATTCCACAAACAGTGTTTTAAATCTGCTCTTTCCAGGGAACACTTGGGGCACTTATTTTTAGATTTCTCTATCCTCTTATAATTAATATCAAAAGCATAATAGGCCCTATGCAGTATCTTATATTGCATCTCCCTCCACTCCTCAGAAATTATATTTTTCCTAACCCGAGTTAACCCTTCGAGCAACAGATCAACTCCATCAATTCCTGGGAAATCTTTTTCCCACCTTGTGAACATTTTTTCTTAGATCCTTCCCATAGTCCTTGTCCTTAATCCAATCATATAAATCTGAGATATAATATTTGGTACTATTAGCATCCTTAAAAAAGGCATAAAAACATCTATTTCCAATAGATCTGATTTATAGCTCTCCATACTCTTGCAATAATGCATGTGTCCATTTCTTAATGTGATTTTCCTGAATTGGTAAATTTGTTTCTATTCTATGCAACTGATACTAATCAACTTGTACAGCTGCAACTAGTTATGAATGGACGGTTTAAGGACTCTTGATACCTTGATCTATATATCCCTGATGAAGTCATATGACCAATTACGAAACGCGTTGGGACAGCCTCTTCGTACATGTTCTGTCATCACACTAGTGTCTCCTGGAAGTTTGGCAGAGGTTCCAGTTGCGCTGCCTTGCATTGCATGTTACCAGTTACTGCCTTCCCCCTACAATACACCAAGACCGGTGTAGCTACTGTATACACAGGACTTTCCATCCACAGCCGCAGGGACGTGAGTGGCATCTGTTGCTCATTGCATAGAACACAGTACTTTCCGACCAATACTTCACTGTGAGATTGTATCTCTAAATGTGCAAATACCTGCTTCCCTTGTGAGTGTGCTTACTGTATCTCGAGGCTTTTTTTAATTTTTGTATCAATTACATTTTATCCAGATTTACGCTATGTGGTACGCATTTTCTCTGTGTGTGTGTGTGTGTGTGTGTGTGTGTGTGTGTGTGTGTGTGTGTGTGTGTGTGTGTGTGTGTGTGTGTGTGTGTGTGTGTGTGTGTGTGTGTGTGTGTGTATATGTGTGTACATACCAATCATTTGGTAAGAATCTTTTAATGTTCCTTTAGAACACAGACTGCAAGAAGAAGCAAAGTGAGTCACATGTTCACAAGCAAAATTAGGGGCTACACTATGAGGAACTATTGCATCAATTACATCACGTAAATATTACTTTATATGTATTCATAAAATATTGCTATTATTTTCCTTGTCCAGAAATGTGAACAAAATAATTTTAGTCAAACTTTTAAATATCGAATTTTATGACTCATGTATGTATTGTAATAGAGTTTAAGATGTTTAGTTCATTACATTTGGATGTGCCTCTTGAAGTCTTCATGTATTTCCATGACATTGTTGAAATGCTCAAGAAACACATTACTCAAATGTGAGCAACTTGTGGTAACAAAATTCCTTATTTTCTTACCTTCGTTTTGGTGCTCAGATATTGCAGTGCAACACATCCCTTTGTGAAACTTGAATAAATGTATTGTAAAGTGCTGGGTATATGACTTATTTTATATGAAAATCAAATCATAAAAATGAAGAACTTTCATGTCCACACAAATATCACATATAAATGAGTCTTTATTAAGATAACACTTACTAATAATTAATAGTAATCTCCCCTTCATTCCATTTAATATTTTACATAATGTGCAATTCGTTACCCATGGAGACTGTGATGTCAGCTACAACAGATACTGTATCTTCAAAAGAAGGTTGGACATCTTTTTAGAAAGGAAAGGTATACAGGGATATACCAAATAAGTAAACATGGGAAGGATGTTTATTCAGGGAGTAATCTGATTGCCATCATTTGAAGTCAGGAAGGCATTTATTTTTCCTTCTATGAGATATCATTGGATGATACTGTATGTCACTGTTTTTTTTTTGTTTGCCTTCATCTGGTTCAATATACTGTAAATACAGATATAGGATAAAGTATAGGATAAAGTAGGATAAAGTATTTGTTGTCTAAATTTAGCATAGGTTGAACTAGATGGACTTGTCTTTTTTCAACCTCATCTACTATGTAACTATGTAACTATGTAACACCCCTTCGCAACATACTGTACACAGCATGTAGTACTAAGAAAACATAAAGTTGTTCAAGCACATTGCTGCTGTACAGTAAGTGTTGCTGGCAATGGCAAACATAACGTAGTATTGCGATGCAGTCCCCTCTACCACTGAATGAGTGAAGCAGCAATCGGCTTAAAGCTTAAGTTCAAATTAACAAATGAAAATAAAATAATCATTTAAAAGTAAAATCTTCTCAGTACCACTTTCTCTGTCATGTTAATGTTTGTTTTATAAGTTTATTACAATTAGAAATGTAAGCCCCAAAAACCAGGGGTGAACCAACACAAGTCCTCAAGGGCCAGCACCAGGTCAGGTCATTCTGACGGAGTCCCCTGTGCTGGAGCAGGGATATCCTACACACCTGACGTGTCGGTGGCCCTTGAGCCCTGGAGTTGGCCACCCCTTCCCTAAACCACTTCATGAATATATATACAGTATATGGAAAACAGCCATTAGCATTGCATTTTTAAAATGCCTCTCCAAGCGTCGGTTTTCCAGACGCATTTCTTCCTTCCTAGCCCCCTTAATCTGTGTTGATAAAGATAACTCACAATGTAGTAAATACGAAACACACTGCTGCTCCTTTGAGCTGAAAAGGAAGCTCCTGACTAGTACATTGATTAAAGAACATCATTGCCCACTTTTAGTAAGCAGTCTTCTGCCATAAGATGCTGGCTTTCTCTTTCCATTAACTCCTTCATTGCCATCACCACGTCCACATCGCATGAGATTTGGGATGGTCCTACACTCATCTGGGTCAAAATGGAATAGGACCCCCACCAACCTCTGAGAAATTTGCCACAGTTTTGGACATGTTTTATTGATTCTGGAGGAAGGTGAGTTCCCACTTCAGAGGTCCCATAGTAATACATCACCTTCACTTACAAGAACTTATTGCACTATAATGTGTCTCATGATTTCTTCTACATGTCACATGACAACTGCGCTCCCCTACCTTTGAAAATCGTTCTGCCATAAGTCCCTTCTGGTGTTGGTAGACACCACAGCCCATTGATTTGAATGGTTTATAAGGTTTCTTCAAGCGCTGGAAGGTGTATTATGGTAGAAGACTGCTTAGTAAAAATGTCCCCCTATCGACCACCTGCATTTAGTGCTAGAAATATTCCATCAAAGTGCCAATGGACAAAAAAACAACCATTTGTAAAGAACGTAACAGTCTAATGGCTTCCCTAAATAAATCTGTTCATGCTAATAACAAAGCTTTGGCTGTTCCCCTTTTTATGGAAATGCTATACAAGTTCAATTTAATAGGGGCCTCTGAATGGAGAGGAGTTTATCAATCAAGGGTTTTCTTAACCCTTGTCCCACCCAAGGGCCAATAAAGATACGGGATGGGAAGAGAGGGTGCTCTGGCCAGTGGCATAACTTCACTTTAAGGGGCCCCCGGTGCCACGTCATGACATCGCTGCATCACATGTTGGCACATTGATGGCAGTGTGTCACCATGGGACATCGTGTAGACATGACGATGGACCATCAAATGACGCCACGACATCATGGACATCTGTGTTACCTAAAAGGTGTCAGATTTGGGTAAAAATGCACCAATCACTTAGACATAACCCCATAAAGTTGTCGCTGGTATTAATTAGTTCCGTTAGGTCCTAGAAGTTAACTTTTTTAGCCTGTCTGTACCATGCTGTCAGCGATTCATTAAAGACCTTTATTAGTACTACTATAGCCCTGGACATCGATTTCTTTGCATGGCTGTGCTCCGTTTTTTCCTTCCTTCTTCGGATCACCTGGTCCTAAAAGGGATTGCCCCTTTAAGAGAAAATGCCTTCCAGTGGGGCCATATGAAAATGCCCAGTGTTTTAGAATTACTTTATCAATGTAGGGTATCAGGTGCCACCTGCATTGGCCACTTGAAACTTAAAGCAGCAGTTCTGCCAGGCTGTTTTTTCTTTTTTAACATTTTATTTTCACAACATCGGCACTAGGGGGTCCTCTGGAGCTGAAGCTCGTCATTTTCAGTCTACAGACCCTCGTGCCTTCCAATATATTTATTGGTGCAGTGAAAACGATGCGATTCAGTTCTGGAGAACCCCCAGTTCCAATCCTAAAAAAAAAATACTACATACAAGGATGTCAGGACGGCTGCCTTAAGGATTGATCAACAGAAGACAAACAGCTTAATCATGTAAATGCATCCCACAGATAGGAACCTCGCCTCATCCCCTTGTGGTGTATATCTCTCACCTGCTCATGCACATCCTAATGGTGCTTCTCTACATAGCTGTACTACATTTCACACGTCAAAGAATGCAGGCCACACTCCTGATATCTACTGTATAGACAGCACCTGTGGCATGTTTCACTACTGTAACAAAATGTCTTTTGGATACCTCTACCTCTAAAAAAACAAGTTTGTCCTTCTTAACTCATTGCTGAGCATTGCATTACACTTACTGGCACTTTTGACTTTGAAAGGGTTAATTCAAGGAAAAGGACAAAAGCCCTAACATGGACAAAGGGGAAATCAGCCTTTTGATATTTCAACTGTAATATTTTTTTTTTTCTCTACTGCTGCTTTGTCTTGCGTGATATCCTAATTATATCCCAATATGTGCATTCATTTCAATCTTGTCACTAAATAAAGGGCAGGCATCGGCAGTCATTACATGAGAAAAAAAGTCCATCGTACGATAGAAAAAAAAAAAATTTCTCTACTGCTGCTTTGTCTTGCGTGATATTCTAATTATATCCCAATATGTGCATTCATTTCAATCTTGTCACTAAATAAAGGGCAGGCATCGGCAGTCATTACATGAGAAAAAAAGTCCATCGTACGATAGAAAAAATTCTGCTGAATATAACAACTTTTTCCTTTACATATCCCTATGTGGAGTTGCATCTAAGGTGTGTATTCAGTCATTAATATCTTATAACATTTTTAGGACATTTTTAAAAAGTGTGTATTTTATTTTTAAATGAGCAAATTCTGGCCTCCAAAAAATGTTTCCTCCCCCATTCCCCCTTCCCTAGGTGGAAAGCAGGCAGTCTCCAGAGCAAAAACGCGTTGGTTTCAGCTCCAGGGACCCCTTGCTCCCTGAGATACACACCTAACTTGGGTATGCGGGTAGCAGCTTCACAGGTTTAAATGTCCCAGTCATGTGAGTCAATAGGAAGCCACATGGATGACATCACAGCTTCCTATTGGCCCATGTGATGCAGAACATTTAAACCGCCATTATGATAGACCAAATTGCCCAGCAGGAGCTGCTACCGGCTCTCCCTATGGAGGTAAGTATCTCGGGAGCAGCTCCAAAGAGCTGAAATGAACACAATTCTGCTCCAGAGACTCCCTGCTTCAAACCTAAAAAAATACTGGCGTAAACCCCTGCTTCATTTTATAGTCAATGTAGTTTGTGATACTTTTTAGTGGACCAATATGGAGGATATATTTATAGGGTATAAAGGTTTTGAAACGTTATGTGTTTAAAGCTGCAGACCAAGCAATATCCTATATGTGGTTTGTTTTTTTAAATAAATCAGTTCTGTTATATGAGAAAATACTTTTAGCATTTAAAAAAATCAACTCTAAATTACACTTTTAATGTATTATAATGTAACAAGCATTTTTTTTTTCTATAGCAACCATTTCCAAAGTCACATCCCCTTCCTCTTCTGAAACAGGCATTTGGCACACTCCTTTTTGAGCCCTGCCCTCTCTCTAGCAGTGCACCAATTGTATCTAGGGACTGCCTGGTCACATGCTTTTCCCCACAGAACTTTGCATCTTTGGTCCTCTTCTGCTGCACTGACAGCCATTTAGTGAACCACTGAGCCGAATCTTCGCCGATCGATTACAGGAGAATGTACTGTTGGTCCACTAAACGACATAACAACCATCATCGAATCTACCTTTATCCAGGACCTCTATGGCTGCTAAAACTTTGAATTTAATTTTATATTAATGAATGAATGTACTCAAATGTTATTTTATACTGTTCATGATATACTTTTTTTTAACAATAGTGTCGTTTTGTTTTTTTGCTGTATTGATTTCCTAGATTATTGGCAACAATGTATTTTGTATGCTATTTATTGTTTTATTGGTGTGTTGTATTTTTTTCAGCAAATGACAATTAATATAGTGTCTAAGTAGGTACTGTATAGGAGTGAAATAGAAGTCATGTTTATATAACTGGACTCAACCATAGGAATTCTGTTTTTCATTTATTTAATCAGTTTCCCGCTGCAATACAAACACATTTTCATCTTCAAGATAAAAATACAATTATATTTTAGTTAGTACAAAAGTTTCATTCAACTGATAAAAATGTCTACTTTCTTCTATTGATTTTTGATCTGACACCGTCAATTTACATTCTTTCCACTCTTTCTTTTAAGGGCAATTATTTTTATGTTTACCATCTGTACGTATTATGAAAGATTAGGATAAAATGCTTTGAGTATGAAAATGATTATATTTCTGTACAATACACCCCTCTGGTGGAGTGGAGGGTGGGATAATTACACAGCATGTTATAGACATGAAACAGCAACATTATATATAAGCTCTGTCAAGTAGGACAGAAACAGCAATGGAAGCTGTCAAAAAAGTGTACTGTGAAATGATGCCAGTCAGTACTGATATACAGTAGACAGGATGCTGAAAATTGACCAAAAGATCATTTACATGCATGTCTAGAAGCCAAACGTCCTTTTTTTCCTTGGCCACTCAGAAATCAAATTTAAGGGGTATCAGGAAAATATTTTTTTTTTAAAAGTGTTCTCAATTCTTTGCCTTATTTGGTCAAATAAATACTCTCTCTCTTTTTTTTTAAAATAAAGTCCAGGTTATTTATGTGTTGTGGAACATTTTAGACACACTGGCCGATTCTTTTTACAGCAAATTCTGCAGAAAAAAAATCTAGTCCTTGCCCTTTATAAAGTAAAAATAAGAAAAAGTACAGTGCTTAGGGCTAGATTCACTTAAGTTCATTAAATGGGGAAAAAATGGCCTTATCAGTGTTTAATACAATTGCATTTATCGACCTATTCACTAAAGCCATATCAAAAGCAGAGATGAAAAGGGGCTTTTTACTGCAGTGACGCTGCTATATGTCAGACATATTTTTAACGTGGTATATGCAAATAATCAGTTACCTGCAAATTACTTAATCATATGCTATTCTCTAAACTCCGATATCTGCAAATATTGCCGCTTTTTACCATCCACTCCTGGCTGGCAGGCCTATCCTGCCTACAGTGTATGTGTATATATACATACATATATACGCAAGCAGGGCCACAGACAGATTTCCCGGGGGCCAAGACTAGATTTATGACCGCGCCTCGCCCCTCCCCATCCCCCTGCGGAGTTGCGAGCCACCCATTTCACACCTCACGAGTGCCCTCTTTTTCCCACCCTCTTCCCATGTATTTCTCTCCCCTGCGTCTCACTCTTGCTCCCTCTTTTACTCACATACTCCCTCCCTCTCCCCCTTTCTCTTCTCACTCAATCCCCCCTGCAACTTCCGTGAACATGGCTGCATGGCTTCATTGCCATGACAACGGGACGCTACATGACGTCATTTGACGCCGTGCAGCCATGTTCACGGGAGTTGCAGGGGGAGACACAGGAGTTGCAGGAGAATGCCTGGGAGACGTCACACAACGCCGTCGGTAAGACTTGCTATGGGTAGCCAGGGGCGAATGCATTTTACCCATAGCTTAGCAATAGTTCCCAAAGTCATGCAGTAGCTGCAAAGGCAAACAAGATCTTAGTTTGCATTAAACGGGCAATGGATGGAAGGGAAGTAAACATAATTATGCCCCTTTACAAAGCATTAGTAAGATCACACCTTGAATATGGAGTACAATTTTGGGCACCACTCCTTAGAAAAGACATTCTGGAACTAGAGAGAGTGCAGAGAAGAGCCACCAAATTAATAAAGGGGATGGACAATCTAACTTATGAGAGGCTAGCTAAATTAGATTTATTTACATTAGAAAAGAGGCATCTAAGAGGGGATATGATAACTATATACAAATATATTCGGGGACAGTACAAGGAGCTTTCAAATTAACTATTCATCCCACGGGCAGTATTAAGGACTCGGGGCCATCCCTTAATGTGGAGGAAAGGAGATTTCAACAGCAACAAAGGAAAGGGTTCTTTACAGTAAGGGCAGCTAAAATGTGGAATTCATTACCCATGGAGACTGTGATGGCAGATACAATAAATTTGTTCAAAAAAAGGATGGACATCTTTTTTAGGAAGGAAAGGTATAAAGGGATATACCAAATAAGTATACATGGGAAAAATGTTGATCCAGGGATTAATCCGATTGCCAATTCTTGTAGTCAGGAAGGAATAATTTTTTTCCCTTATGGGATATCATTGGATGAAATAACACTGGAATTTTTTGTTTGCCTTCGTCTGGATCAATAAGTAAGTATAGATATAGGTAAAAATATCTTTTGTCTAAATTTAGCATAGGTTGAACTTGATGGACGTATATGTCTTTTTTCAACCTCATCTACTATGTAACTATGTAACTATGTAAGAATTGGCCAACTCCAGTCCTTAAGAGCCACCAACAGGTATTTGGGATATTCCTGCTTCAGCACAGATGGCTTAATCAGAGGCTCAATCATTCTTACTGAGCCACTGATTGAGCCACATATGCTGAAGCAGGGATATCCTTAAAACCTGACCTTTTGGGGGCCGTTGAGTATTGGACTTGGCCACACCTGGTATACGTCAATAAGAGTACCACCCCGGGGGCCCTTATGACTTACACCATCCATCATTGGCCTGTGCTAGTTTTTTAGGGGCTGTATGCTCCGATGGAGCGCCGATCGTGTACCACACTGATGGAGGGTGAGTCGCCCGGGCCCGCCCCCTTCCTGTCACATCCGGAAAAACGCATCACGTGATCGCTCCAAAGAGATTAATATCTTATTTATGAATTCATTTAAGTTTTGCTTATTTGAAGTCAATATCACGTATGTTAGCACCAGCCGTCTCGAAAGCTTCAATAGACCCTCACTCTTTAACTTAGATGTTTTGTATTAACCCCTTCATATTCACAGGAGCCAGTAATGCATTGGAAGGGCTACCCACTCAGCAAGGGAGCTAATGTCATCTTATGATGACGGATTCATGCAACCAACCACCCCTCCCCCCTCCCCACCCCCCCACTCACTGTCCCCAATTCACTTAGCTCCCTGGACTTCGACTTTTATATTGAACTGAGGAAGGTGCAAAAAGTTTTTTTATGTTTTTTTTAATAAGAACTTGGATTTCCCATGAGTTCATGTTCAGTTTGCGAACAGTTTATCCACATAAACACATAACATTTGCAAAGAACTCCCCATTGGGTCTTCTTAATTCTTGTTGTTTGGAGTTTGTTCCAAAAGTCTTGATGCACTCCCTTCATTTCTCTGATAGTGTCAGCCAGAGAGAGATTTTTTTCTTAACGATTTACGTCCATTTGGCATACACACTAGATGTATAAACTGTATGGACATTTGGAAACATGTTTGCTTTTAAGTTTGGAAAATATGTGCAAGTAGGAATATCCTAAATTTCGTAAGGTTCATTTTCAGACCAAGCTAGTTTGCTCATTGCTGGTTGAGAAGAAGAATTTTTACTGAGCGCTTCTCCAATTATGTGGACTATTTCTTCATATACTGCAGTCTATAGTTAGGATTTCCAATTTAAACATCGAGAAGGAGTGACTCAGTGAGTAAAGACACTGACTGGCACTGAACCTGGTTCAATTCCCAGTGTAAGCTCCTTGTGACCTTGGGCAACTCACCTTTTCTCCTTGTGCCTCAGGCACCAAAAACATAGATTGTAAGATCCACGGGGCAGGGACCTGTGTCTGCAAAATATCTCTGTAAAGCACTACGTAAAACTAGCAGTGCTATACAAGAACAAATTATTATTATTATCTGAAAAAACACAGGCTGATCCAGTTAAAGGCGATAAACACTGGAAATGAAGCATCTTTTCCCTTTAAATTCCACCAATTGTAGCAGCCCAAGGCATCACGGGGAAGTATGGTAACTAAAGAAATGTGTGCAGATAAACACGAAATTCAAATGCAAGTCAATTTTTTTTTTCATTTTTAACAACACAATTTTTTTTTAAGAAAATGAAAAGACCGGAGAACAAAAAAAAACATCGGTTTTATGATACAAACACTGAAAAACGGAATCCCTATCTATAGTTACCAAACTGTTGCAATATTTATGTTGTAAATTACCACATAAACACATCTAAATACCATGCCCAATGGAATATAATACCAATACATTATATTTATACCAAAAAGAAGTGTGTTACAGAGGAAGAATACAACAGAGAGCTACAATATACAAAGACAGAAGATTATAGCACAGTGTTTTTCATCAGGGATTCTAGCAACCCTTGGGACCCTTGGGTATCACTAAAGGGTTCCCTGCAATTTTCAGGTAATTTGACAATTGTACCAAATACAGAAGAATTTGCAATGCATCTGATCTCAGATGCGCTATTAGAGAGGGTTGGGGTTCCTTACAAGGCACCTGATCTCAGATGGGCTATTAGAGAGGGTTGGGGTTCCTTACAATGCATCTGATCTCAGACGCACTATTACAGAGGGTAGGGTTCCTTACAATGAATCTGATCTCAGATGGGCTATTAGAGAGTGTGGGGGTTCCTTACAATGCATCTGATCTCAGATGGGCTATTCGAGCGGGTTGGGGTTCCTTACAATGCATCTGATTTCAGACACACTATTAGAGAGGGTTGGGGTTCCTTACAATGCATCTGATCTCAGACGTGCTATTAGAGAGGGTTGGGTTCCTTACAATGCATCTGATCTCAGATGGGCTATTAGAGCGGGTTGGGGTTCCTTACAATGCATCTGATGTCAGACACACTATTAGAGCGGGTTGGGGTTCCTTACAATGCATCTGATATCAGACGCGCTATTAGAGAGGGTTGGGGTTCCATACAATGCATCTAATCTCAGACATGCTATTAGAGAGGGTAGGGTTTCCTTACAATGCATCTAATCGCAGACACGCTATTAGAGAGGGTTTGGGTTTCTTACAATGCATCTGACCTCAGACGCGCTATTAGAGAGGGTTGGGGTTCCTCACAATGCATCTGATCTCAGACGCGCTATTAGAGAGGGTTGGGTTCCTTACAGTGCATCTGATTTCAGGCACTATTAGAGGGGGTTGGGGTTCCTTACAATGCTTCTGATCTCAGACGCGCTATTAAAGAGGGTTGGGGTTCCTCACAATGCAACTGATCTCAGACGCGCTATTAGAAAGGGTTGGGGTTCCTTACAATGCATCTGATGTCAGACACGCTATTAGAGAGGGTGGGGGTTCCTTACAATGCACCTGATCTCATAAGCGCTATTAGAGAGGGTTGGGTTCCTTACAATGCATCTGATCTCGGACATGCTCTTAGAGAGGGTTGGGGTTCCTTACAATGCATCTGATCTCAGACACTATTAGAGAGGGTTGGGGTTCCTTACAATGCTTCTGATCTCAGTCGCGCTATTAGAGAGGGTTGGGTTCCTTACAATGCATCTGATCTCAGACATGCTCTTAGAGAGGGTTGGGGTTCCTTACAATGCATCTGATCTCAGACAATATTAGAGAGGGTTGGGGTTCCTTACAATGCTTCGGATCTCAGTCGCGCTATTAGACACATAAATAAATAAAATTATAAGCAAGAAAAAGTTGTAATACATGTAAATACTTCCAAATATCCTTCCATTTTCTTTCAAAGTTAGGAAGCAGAGGAGCACACCTCAGTTCAGTAGTGACTTTCATTAAATGCTTTTACCGTATTCTCACATTCCAGTCCATAACTGGGAGCTTTATCCTTTTGTGTGAATTATTTCTTACTTTTTTGTGTGAGCACAATTTGTTCCCCCATTTATTGTTAACCCTGAAAGCTGTGATTCATAAATGGTGTAATATTGACTTTTGTATATTTTTGTAATGCTGAAGTACAGTACTTGTACAAATCTCTCTCTCTATCTCTCTCTCTCTCTCTCTCTCTCACACACACACACACACACACACACACACACACACACACACACACACACACACGCATAGAAACACACACATACATACACAGATACACATACATACACAGATACACATACATATACAGATACACACACACAAATACACACACACACACATATATATATACATACACACACACACACACACACACACACACATACATACACAGATACACATACATACACAGATACACACACACAAATACACACACACACACACCCATATATATACACACACACACACACACACACACACACACACACACACACACACACACACACACACACACACACACACACACACACACACACACACACACACACACACACCTCCCTGTCTCATTCTCTCTGAGTGGCTCTGCTGCCTGCGGTGACGTCACTGGGCGCGCAGTTCAGGCTTTTGAGCTCTTTAAAGCAGCGTGAGATGCACCAGACAGTGAGAGGAGGTAGCGCCAGGCAGAGAGAGACAGGCACCGAGACAGGCACAGAGAGTCAGACAGCAGAGAGAGAGTCAGGCAGCAGAGAGACAGGCAGCAGAGAGAGCCTGCACTGACTGGCACCGGGTTCACCCACACCCTTCCAGCTGCTGCACGTCCCCTGCTCACCTCCAGCCCTATTTCCCACCCTGCAGCAGCCCTCCCCAGGAGGGGCAATGCGTTGCACCTCATCCTGCTAAAGCAGCACCTCCCGCGGGACCCAGGATCTGATCGGCACCATGGACACCTCCCGGACCAGCCTGCTCGTGTGCTCTGTGCTGTGCAGCCTGCAGCTTGTCAGCGCGGCTCGGCCGGGGAAGCAGCAGCAGCAGCAGCACCGCAGCTGCCCGACCCCCTGTCACTGCGAGCAGGACGGCATGCTGCTGAGGGTGGACTGCTCGGACCGGGAGCTCACCACACTGCCCCGCAACATCAGCATCTTCACTGCTTACCTGTAAGTTGCACAATGACCTGGCTCACCTCATCACCCAGGTACTGCCCTGTCCGCATGGAGACCAGGGGCACTCCCAGCATGCACTTGGGTTTAGGGATATTTGGGGGGTATCGGTGACAGGAGATCCTTGTCCCACAGTTTGTGCATCTTGATATCTGGGGACTATCAGAGCTCAGGGATTATTATGGCCACTATCATATACCACTATCGGTGTAATGGTCACAACTTGTTTGCTGTTTCCAGAAGCGAGACCAGGGATCAATATTAACTTTGCAGTTGGGGAAGTGTTAAACAAGTGAATAATTGAGCAGCGATCTTCCTCTCTGTGGTGTACTGTACAGGAGGAGAGATCGATGTATCGATATATCGATATATCAGGGGAGCTATGTTAACCTCATAAAGACTCATTGATAAAGTCCCTGGTAGGCTAAGTGCCTCTTTGGAGTGTCCTTTCCCTTCATATCACTACTTCTCACCGCAACCAAGTGAGAGACCTGTTTGAAGAGCTAGATTTTAACATTACACTTAAGTGCTGGAGAGGTTTCTGCTGTTGTGGGACTGACTGTGTACCAGCTTTTCACATCATCCTGCTACTAGCTGCCCCATCCAGTATAATGATCAAAGGGTAAGAGGTCCATCAGGGTTCAGAGACCAGAAGGGGCTTAATGCCTCATTGAGGATGAATCAGGCTAGGGTAAAAGAAAAAGAAGAAATAAATCAAAGACAATAGACATCTCAATTACATAAATTAAACTAGTTTACCATTACCTACTTTTGCTAAATGTAAACTTCAATCTATGATTTAAACGGTTCGCTTTTAAGGGAACTAACAAGGAATGCGGTGATTAAAGTAAATGTAAGGAACCATCATTGTTTGCTGATATTATTGGATTTGTTGTCGATATTTTTTAATGGACCAATATGTATTCTTCATAGATGAGATATCATGTGCTGAAACCACACACCTTATCTATGAAGAATTCTCATGTTGGTCCATTAATATGTATCACACCATTCTAGATATGTGCAACATTTTCACTGGTGTTCACAACCAGGCAAAATTTACTACATGTTTTTAGTAACATTTTTGGGAAAATCGACAAGCTTTGCACAACAAATTCCCCAAATTCTAAAGGTCAATGTGCAAGGTCTCGTGGCCCTTTATAGCCATTTTCACAACATTCTGGCAAAGTAGGCACAATTCTGAGTACTTTGGACCGTAGCAAACATTTGTCAAAAATGCAAAATGTATGAAAAACAAAGGAAAATTTAAGATGTTTTGCACATTTGTACAACCTACAGCAAATATACACTTCTGCAGGACCAATAAGGCCACTACAACGTTATACTGAAATGTATTCATTTTGTATCTTCTGGGCAGCAACACTGATATCTGTATGTCCCTATAATTTTATATTATTTTGTCTTGTTTTTATGCACAATGCCAATATGCGCTCATTCTCCCAACCGTATAGCCATGTATTTTACAGCGATATTCCTATAGTAACTAGTTAGAAACCCTTGATGGGACCTGTTACTTACTCTCCAACAAATCTAGTGCATTGTGATAAGTTGGGGACATTGAAAAGGACATATTTCTTGGCTACTGTATAAGCAAAATCTGTGTCATCGCATAACTGGATGTTTGACAGAAAACCCAATGCTAGACATGGGTAGGGAAACAATATTTGGCATTGACACCAAAGGCATAATTGTAAATCAAGAGGACACATTTACACAACAGCTGCCCCAGTTTAAGTCAGGGATCACAGACCAGAACCAGGAGCAGCCCCTGTGTAAATCAGGGATCAGTCACTGAGATCAGGAGCAGCCCCTGTGTAAATCAGGGATCAGTCAGTGAGATCAGGAGCAGCCCTTGTGTAAATCAGGGATCACTCACTGGGATTAGAAACATCCCATGCATTAGGGATCTGTCAGATCAATCAGGTTGACACATAAATTAGGAGTACCTACATACTGTAGAGATCATGGGACAAGTTTATGAGCAGCCCTTGTGTAAATAAGGGGTCTGATAAAGAAATAAGGAATATATATGATTATATATGATTTATATTATATCATATATATATATATATATATATATATATATATATATATATATATATATATATATCATATATTATATATATATATATATATATATACCACAATAATTAATAATATATATATATATATATAAATATATATATATATAAAGACTTCTCAAGTGTAATTTTTCAGTGCGTTTCCAACATTCCCAGAATGTTTTGCCTTACATACCTTATGAAAGTCCCACTACTAAGTCAGTGTTAGTTCATTAAAATGTAACAGTAGTGAGCACATTCACGTCTCAGACAGGTCCACAAACCTGCTTTTCCCGTACATTGTACAGTGGAGGGTTTTTGTCACCATAGCTAACTTTGCGCCTGGTACAGTAGTGCCAACTTTCAGTCACTTTGTATCAGTGTACTGTAAAGTGTACTTGGTAGGTGTATTCACTAATATCTTGTGTAAAAAAACAAGTCTATACTATACCACATTTAGACCCAGGAGCAGATAGAGTTGGGCAATATACACCGATATGGTAGTAATATTGTGGGAGATCGATATGGAAAATGTCTGTTACTGTATGGGGATATTCATTTCAGTCAGCCTTGAATGTCGTTGGCATTTTAGGATGAATGGAAGAAGCAGGGCACTGCGGATTTGAACAAAGCTAATTTATTGCCAGTGGCAATACATCCATATTAATCGGAATACCACAGGATACCAGGATACCTCTAGGACCAGGAGCACCAGTAGTTGTGTCATTGTTTATTTTATTTGTATTGGTGTACAGCATTTCCCATTTATGTTGGCATTAGGGACATGCAGTTTAAGTCGCACAAGCTTCAAAGAAGGCGGAGTTGCCAATGTAAAGGGATTTCTGGCACCCCTCTTTCACCTTCCACCCCAAGGAGATCGCTCCGCTTGGGTTTACCCCGTACTTCTTAATCCCATCCCTACCCCTATCTCTAATATTCAGGAATAAGAGGATGTGAGGGTGTTCATTTATTTTAAAATGTGATTAATTCGTCATAACTGTTAACTAATTGGGAAGGTATTTCGTTTTTTATTTTTTAACACTTTGCAAATGTTTTCAAATTAATTTAAACAGTTGATTGGGTATTATTGCCCAACCCTAGGAGCAGATGCTCAAAGAATCATGATTTTTGTATTATTATTATTTTGAATGTATATCGCTATATGATGTTTTTGATGAGATCATACACAACATCTGTAAAAAGTTTAATGAAGGCAGCATAAAAGCTCTGACAATGTGTAAATAATATAGTATCGTCCCTACCTATGGATTTATGAGAAATTTGCACCACCTAAATGAACGGTAAACGATACTCCATCAAAACTTAGGACGGTTGCCATTTAAAGAGGGCACATGAGATGAAGGTGAAGAGCGACCACGCAGCAAATCAAACTTCATGGACCAAAATCAGAGCTGGTGACATTTCAAGAGCACAGTTTTATGTCTCAGAGCTAACAAATCCAATCCAGCAAGTACAGTACATAGATCCTCTGAAGGACACTGAATGAGGACAAATAACACTATGTTACCTAATAATCCTCAAGGCTAATCACATGCATAAAGGAAGACGTTAGCAAAACCAGCATTGTTACGTTGCCTGCATTTTCCAAAACACTGCACATGCGCATTGCGCAAACTTTAAGGTGCGTTATTAAAGCAGCGTTATTAACAGAGATTTTCATGTGTGTTACCAAAAGCTAATGCAAATCTTATTATAATATTAGAAATGTAGCATTTTTACACTTATTAACTTTTTTCACTTCATTATATGGTATATAATGTAATAATGGCTGTATATAAAGTATGTGTGTACAATAATGTGTATGCATACATACCTCAACAATGTTAATTAATATTTCATTTATATTAATGTACAATTAAAATAAATGACGGATGGACAGTAAGGGTTAAATTCCATTGAACAAAAACCAATCCTGTGATGGTATTTGTTTTTCTAATGTTGATCTACAGCGTGAAGTTAAATGATATGCGCCTATAAACACGTTGAGAATGGCAATATGGTCTCTCCTTAGCAGGGTTATTAAAAGTGAGGCAAGAGGAAATCTTGATTAGAGCTGCAAAAAAAGTTTATCTTTACCTTTGGTTTATGGGACAAGGCTTTGAACTGTGGAAGTAATCTTTAACTGGTGCAGGAAAACAAAGAATAAAATGAATTGACTATGCTCTAAGCCTGGTGGGAAATAATAGTAATGTTCAAGAGGTGCAGACCAGTTTAGGAGACTCATCAGTGACTGCCACATAGACTATGGTCCAGATATTCTTTACCGTAAGGCACCTTCTGGCGCTGGAACTGAAGCATGAAGTAGAACAGAGACAGCATGCTTGTTACATGCAATCATTTAGCTGAAATAATTAAAATAGGTATAACTGCATATACCTGTATAGTAGATTTATTTAACTGATTTAACAGTGAATGTATTTATATCCAATATATAGACTCAAATACGTGTGTGTGTGTGTGTGTGTGTGTGTGTGTGTGTGTGTGTGTGTGTGTGTGTGTGTGTGTGTGTGTGTGTGTGTGTTTGTGTGTGTGTTTTTGTGTATGTGTATATATACACACAGTAAGCAATGTCAAAACAGAATGAAAAATGTATCGGTGGTTTATTCAGAAAGCAACGTTTCTTCCTTTAAGAAAGATTGTAATGAGAACCGATTTTTAGAGAAAGGTTCTAAAGAAAACCTGAACGTTGATTTCTGAATAAACCACTTATATTTTGCATACTAGTCACGGAGTGCCTGCTTATTTGTCTGTGTGTGTGTGTGTGTGTATGTATGTGTATATAACAAAGGAGACAAGCGAATGCTCCATAGCATAAGACCACGTTGATGCTGCCTGCTAGCGAGCAAGAGACGGAGCGCCGTGACATCGCGCTCGCTTGCAGTAGGGGCGATTCCTGGCCTGAGCTGTTGCGCACGTGGGAGCATGTCAGGGACGTCGCCGTGATGTCACAGAGCAGGTTAACCCTCATTGGGCGAACCCCTCACGTGACCCGGCTGACGCGCCGCAAATACTAAATGATTTGTCTCGGCAAGCAGCTCTCCAGCCAACTTGCACGATCACATTACCCCAATGTGATTTATCGCGCAGCTCTCTCTCGCGCAAGCACGCAAGCAAGCAGCATCTACCCGGCCTAATACTGTATAACAGTTCAATACTTTAATGAATAACCACAGGGAAATGCTCACTTAAAAGAAGTAAGATTCAAATAAGCAGTGGGTGTGTGATGATAGCAGTACTAATATGTTTTCCTTCATTAGGTATATATAGATATATAGATCCTAAAATCACTGCCATAGACAATGAAGTCACAATTTTACTTCTTTCTGCTCTTAGAAAAAAAAACTGTATTTCTTTTCAACTGGGATATTGTAAATCTGTTTATTAACAATCACATATTGTCCAGCCCATCTTGGCTGTTTGGCAAATTACGGCATCATAATTACTTTCCAGGTAGAAGTAAGGGAGATTGGAGGGGTTGGCCCTTTGCCTGTGGGACAGTAAACTCAGCAGACTGTTTTTTTTCATGCAAGAGATTAGATAAAAGATCGTAAAAACCATTGCAAGTGTTAGACTACTAAATAACTCTTTGCAGAATACACAGAGTGAAGCCTGCACTATTTCATACTCCTCTCGTGTTGTTTCTGAAGTGCTGGTGAGTGCAGCTCTTGTGATCTGAAGTGCAATCAGGCTTTAAAGAAGAGCCTAATCACTGCCTGTGTGCATGTGTGGTCGCTCCTAGCATCCTATTTAAATGTTTGTGTTTGTTTTGATTCTCTAATCCTGCAGATCTGTATCCTTTCCTGAGCATCTCCGAAACCCCCAGATGCACTGACTTGTTGTTTCTGTAGGGATGTTTCATTTCTGCACAGTTTCAACGCGCTCTCTGCAAATAAGGTGCTATGATGTCGGCGAGGGCTGTTTCATTTGTTAAGAGCTAACCAGCAATTGTTTGGGTAAAGATAATACCTCCGTCTGCTAACCTGCGTTTAGATCAAAGCTTTTAAAACCACACAGGTGTCCTCCGTAGACATTCAGTTTTACTGGCAATAGACTGAAATGTGAAAATGTCAAAGTAAGACAATTCTTGCTTCAACACATTTATAAAATTAAAGTCACTACTTTTACTGAAAGTACTGGAAATTATTAAAGTACTTTAAAGATTAAAATACTTTAAAGCGTCCTTGCTCTGTGCAGCATTATAAGATAGATGTGTTAATGTAGCTCTGCTGTAACGTAGCACTGTACAGATATTTTGTTTTCAGCCAGACAATAGCACGTACAAATTAATATTTGGTGCTTGAGGCATATTGAGATAAAGTGACTTCCTGAAACAAGGACTCAAACAGTCTCTCATTCTTCAAAGGCTGTGATGTTGCCATTAGACTACTCCTTTTCCCATTCCTTAAAGCTGCCGTACCGCCAGTCATTTCTTTACATAGTTGGATCCCGGGTCAAATACAGATGAACGATGTTATTTTTTTAGCTGCGGGTATCCCCTGGTTTGCCAGAGTAATATATGGCTGACAAACCTGGCAGGCGCCGCGGGCCAATAGGAAGCTGCAACACCCCCGGTTGCTGCTTCCTTTTGGACGATAGCAGCCGCCATGTTGTTTTCTCCATCAGGGAGCAGTAAAAAAACGGTAATTATATCAAGAACCGATGGGTGCCCAAAGCTGAAAATATTATAACTGAGCTCTGGAGATGTCCTTGGTTTACGTATACCAGGGGTGGACAACTCTAGTCCTCAATGGTCACCAACAGGTCACGTTTTCACGATATCCCTGCTTCAACACAAGTGGCTCAATCAGTGGCTCAGTCAGAATTTATCAGAATGATTGAGCCTGTCCTAATACCGGGCCTGTTGGTGGCCAATGAGGACTGGAGTTGGCCGGCCTTGATGTAGACGTTAGGCGTTTGCCAGCGAATAGCTGGAGCTCCTGGACGGCATTTCTTTCCACTTTTTTTTGTTGGCGCAATCAGCAGAAATGCCTCTTGCATTTCATATTTTAATGAGATTCCTTTTCAAATAGACATTGCTTCTCATACTTATTTCTTACACACAGCACAAGGACGCTGCTCGGGTTCAGTTTGTCCAAAATAATCTGTTTATACTCCCTGGAAAAATGTAACTGTGTGCCTCAGAATTTAGCACCAAACCCAAAATAGAATCAGTCGTCCTGATAGAAATGGAAACTGACAATACAAATACTTGAAAGCACTGTGTGATTTTCGGAGTAATGAAGTGTACAACGCACCCAGGGGCCCATCACTTAACCTCTTCACTGATAAAGCAGAACACAAGCATTGTGTTACCTCTCAATGTTGAAAAGACCAGTAAGACATTACAATACGTTGCTGGCTGTTTCCTAATTGATGGGTAAATGTTGCATTAATTTAAATATGATCTAAAACATTTTTCGTCTACGTTTTCCTTATTTTAGAATAACAACTTGCCTTTCCATTATGGTGTTAGTGTGGAAACATAGTCGGCCATCTTAAACGTGTCCCACACAAAAAGCTTACTGTGTATTTTTTTCCCTCCTAACTGCTTTAGCGTTCCAGATAACATTAGGAAAAGGCCGGAATGTAATATGTTTCTTTGAAAATATACGGGTGAGTATTACAATTCCCCCCCTGACGAAGTGTACGCACGTACATGAAACGTTCTTTGGGATTTTTAACTGACGCCACGACGGTGGCGTCGCGCGTGTGAGAGGCTGTGGATGTCCGAGAAATTATACCAATACCAGGGACAAGGTCGTATGATGTTACCCAGTCTTTTGAATATAGCACTGTTAACACCGTCACACTAAAGGTGTCTATGACCTAGCTATATCTGGTGCTGCCGTGAATGTAGGTTGCAGCGTTTTATGATACAGCTGTAGCCAGGATGGTGCGGTTGAGCACATAGAGTGTCAGCTTTATTGGCAGCAAAAAGCGTGAGCAGTGTTACAACTGTGCACATTGTAATTACTAAGTTATTGATGTGCTGTATTGGAGACATTGGTCGCTATGGGTATGGATACAGTAGCATCTGTTGATGCATTTGTTGACACTGATTTACTAGCAGCGATTTGCAGGCTACTAAAGTATAATGTATACTCATTGATTGATTAAACAGTAGCAGGTTTACTAGCCATTCTGTCGCCTGTTTAACCAGCTACTGTGCATAAACCGGCTAGTTACTTTATTAGCTGCAGCTGAGTTAACTGATCAGTCTGATCAACATTGGCTGCAGGCTGCTGTTTAGCTTTCCATATTGCTATTGATTCAATCTGAGCTATGGTTCACATGACTTTTGTGAGATCACTACATTAGGTATACTCAATACTGGTATTTTTACTAGTCATTGCTTTGTGTTTGCCTCAGTTGCATCTATATTTACTATAGCTAATTAGCTAATCAGTGGACTACAGAGATACTTTATGATCCCATACTCGTAGCTCATTCCTGCTCTGCTAACACTTACCTTATACTAGAGTCTCACGGACAATCCCTCTCTGAGGAGATTTGCTAAGATAGGAATACTGTTCCGTTGGACCATTATAAGGGTTACTTAGACCTATACCTGGCTCAGATCTCTCCACTGGGGACTTTTAAATAACACTGTAAATACCGGTTCACTTAGCGTCGATATTCATGTGAAATAAAACTTTATTGATTTTATTAATTAATCAGTGGTTCATATGAGAATAATTATACTATAATAGATATTCTCTATGTGGCAATATTTATATTCTCTGAGATTACTATATCTCCTACATTATTTATGTACAGTACTTAGAGTGCAAGTTATTGGGACTCATGAGTGAGAATCTTATCTCACAAACTGGTTCGTGTGAGTATTAAAATGTTAAGAGTGAATGCATCGTTAATCTCTTCATTGTCAAACGGTCTAGCAATGCATTGATTTCTTTGGATTATAACATTGGCCAGGTAGAGTTGTTTGAGAGCATTAAAAGAATTTAAGCGCATTAAAGATAAATTCTACTTAGCTTGCACAAAGAAACCATGTAGACTAATGAATAATGGGAACAATGAGATCTGACACCAGGGATATGTGATATAGGTTTAAATTGTGCACAATAGGAAGTCTAAATGTGACAGCTATTGTGTTCTGACCGTACCCTTAGCAGGCTTTTTAGTCTTCCAACCATAAGCATAAATGCCTCTAGCGCTGTTTTTTTTCTCTCTCCTACTACTATCAGTGGTCATAGTAAATTGCATAATCATTTACTTTGTAGTATTTTCATGTACCTATTAAGAGTAAGGAGAGGCTCTGCAGGGTTAATCATCACACTACCAGAGGTACAGATGATTGTTAATGAATGACAGTTAGTTTATTGCTTTGTATAAAACAACTTTTTTTATGCCATAGTGGGACATTTTTCTGCTCGCTCCATGTACTTTGGAGGGTCACATTAATAGCATGCACGTGTCGAACGTTTGAAATGAATGAAATGCATGCTTGGTGACCTTGAGTATTGGAAGGTCACGCTGACCTCTGCACAATATTACATGAAGAAATCACAAATAGATGTGCTATGAAAATGACTCATTTTTAATATTTTGCTGTTTGCTGTCCTTAGGAAAATGTCCCAAAAATGTATTCTTGTGCCATGTAGCATGCAGTAGATCTAGGCTCTTCAACCAGTTTTCCAAAGGGGCCAGGCTGAAAATAAATTAGGAGTAGGAGGGCCAAAAAAGTATCGTAATATAATTTAGGGCATGCATGCAAAATGTTGAAGTACAACCATTTTTAACATACATGTATCATTCATATGTACAATAAGTTTAAGTGTGAAAAAATTGCACTTTTCTGCCCGTGCAACTACAATGTAATTAGAAGAAGCAGACAGGGAAAGGACCACTTCAAGACCCTTTGCCAGTCACCAGTTCAAGAACCCTGCAATAAAGGGGTGGGGGGTTACTGCAAGGTAAGGGGTGGTTACTGCAAAGTAAGGGGGATACTGCAAGGTAAGGGGAGGTTACTGCAAAGTAAGGGGGTTACTGCAAGGTAATGGGGGGGATTGCAAGGTAAGGGAGGGATACTGCAAGGTAAGGGGGGAAACTGCAAGGTAAGGGGTGATACTGCAAGGTAATGGGGGGGGGGTTGCAAGGTAAGGGAGGGTTACTGCAAAGTAAGGGGGTTACTGCAAAGTAATGTAGGGATACTGCAAGGTAAGGGGAGAAGGGGGGGGGGGTACTGCAAGGTAAGGGGGAGTTACTGCAAAGCAAGGGGGGATTACGGGTTACTGCAAGGTAAGGGGGCTACTGCAATTTAAGGGGCTGTTACTGCAATTTAAGGGGCTGTTACTGCACATTAAGGGGTGATACAAGCCCTTTTTTTTGCTCTGTGGTTTAATTTACTAGTTAATGGGCCGCAGGTCCGCCATCAGGAGGGTAAAGCCAGGACTGCTTTCCCGGTCCCAGTGCATCAAGAGGTATTGGACCTTTAAGTAAGCAATAATATAGTTGTATAACATTTACAGTCTGTGAAACAGGCACGTAACAGGGACTTATCCCTGTTTAAATAAAGCAGCCTCAGAGCTCTGAGAATCCAGCAGAGAGATAGTTAATTGCAGCCACTCAATTAACTAATCTCCATCTGTACTAATGAGAGCTCTGTAAAAAGCCTCATGTGAGACACAGAAGAGAGATTCTTTAGGTCACATTTGGGCTGACATAAGGAGATGGAGGACTACAAAGATTTTCCTCAGCACACAAGGTGCTGCAATGAGGAGAGAATCATGAAGCACACAGGACTGTGTGTTGACAGCAAGACATGAGGGGACATGGTGCAGAGCCAGGAGAGCAGAGAGGCCTTCCCCTACAGCTACAACAACAGAAACAGATAAGAGACTTTCTTGTTGGACTGTTGTGTGTATATATATATATATATATATATATATACAGTGGTTGACAAATCACCAAAAAATCTACTCGCCACACAAAAAAATCTACTCGCCACCTAGTACCAAACGTGTGCTGCTTGGGCCAATATTTACTCGCCTGGGGGTTAAATCCACTCGCCCGGGGCGAGCAAATGTATAGGTTTGTCGAACACTGTATATATATATATACATATATATACATATATTTAGAGTGGTAACCAGCTTAGCTATCTACTCAGTTAGAAAGGGCTGGAGTAAAGGTTTGGTTATTCTCCTAAGTGGAGCAGGTTTTTCTTTTATGTTTTGTGTTTACAATGTTTAATGGAACAGGCAATAAAGCCTTATACAGTATTAATTTCACCCTAAAACGGTCTCCATTTGCATACCTCTGCACACATCTCTTACAGCCACCTTATCACTTTAAGTGAGGGTTGTGTTGAAGGGGATGCGAATGTGAGTTCTCTTTGATATCTGTAATCCTTTCCCTGCATTGAAAGACACCGCTTTGCTTTTTATGTAGTGCTTTAGATACAATGCAACGGGGAAATCCATGATGGGTTCCCTGACTAATATTGATGTCTGAACTCGAGTTTCCAAAGCCCCTATTTAGTATATGGTGTAGCTGCTTCCCCTGTGCTCAGAACTAGCCCAATTCAAACGAATGAGACTACAATCTTCTCCAGCATGGGGTAGATGTATTTGCAGCATATTAAATATGGGATTAAGTATTTTATGTAAGCAGAAAGTGTTATTTGTAGTAGGCAAGTCAATCTATATTAAAATGTAGTCTTAGTTACATTTTTATGAAACATGCAGTTGTATTTGAGGCACAAAGGTTCTCCACCCTACTGAGAGCTCTACAAGGGAGGACAAGACAAGTTACCCTAACCCACAGCAGGATTTGGTGACAGTCTCCACCACTCTTAGTGGTGCAGTCCATTTATCAACACATTGTAGCATTTCATTTTATGTTCACATTTTTCAACATCTGCCCTACAAATATATATATATATCTTCAGAGCTGTTATGTCCACCTCTGAGTTACAAATGTCAAATAACTATAAATGTACAATTAATGCTACTTTAGATAGGCGTTAAAGGGCTTATTTGCTTATGTGTAATGCTGCAAAACTGGGGAAAACCAGTGCAAAAATACAACACCAAATTTATCACGGAAAATAAATCCCCAATGAAAGCAATTAGAGTTTTTCCTTTGATAGAACTGGTACAATCCTTTCGCACTGTTTCTGCAGCCATGATGCCTCTGTCATAACCCAAAAGGCTCATAGTTAACTCATGAATTATTACCACTACTGCTGTCTGGACTGACTTAGAAATACAATTCTTATGGGAGCTAATGGAGTATATGATCGAGATCAAGATAAGAGGGAGAAGTAATCTGGGTATAATATGTATAAAATCACATTGTGAGTGGGCATTTTTAAACCTGTACTTTTTTTTTTGTCATTTAATAAAAACGTTGGTGCTGTTAGAAGCGTTTTTGCACTCATCTCTCTGGTACCCGTTTGCCCCAAATTAACTTCCTAACTTTGGACTAGAACCACTAAACAATTGTATAACTATTAGGATTACTGTAATCAATGGGCAACCCCCCTGGCATGCTTAATCTACAATTGAGGTATGAATGTATGTGTGTATGTGTGTATGTGTGTATGTGTGTACAGGCATACCCCACATTAACGTACGCAATGGGACTGGAGCACGTATGTAAAGCGAAAATGTACTTAAAGTCAAGCAGTCCCTTTTTCCCACTTATCGACGCATGTACTGAACTGCAATCGTCATATACGTGCATAACTGATGTAAATAACGCATTTGTAACAGGCTCTATAGTCTCCCCGCTTGTGCACAGCTTCGGTACAGGTAGGGAGCCGGTATTGCTGTTCAGGACGTGCTGACAGGCGCATGCGTGAGCTGCCGTTTGTCTATTGGGCGATATGTCCTTACTCGCGAGTGTACTTAAAATGAGTGTCCTTAAACCGGGGTATGTATGTGTATGTGTGTATGTACTGTGTGTGTGTGTGTGTGTGTATATACATAAATAAATAATAAAGAACTACTGGTAGTGTCTTGACACATCCTGCATTGACTATGTTTGACAGTGTACCTGAGAAGCAAACATTCAGATAGAAGAATGTTAAAATGCCTGCATATAACGTGTGGGATTTTCATGTTGACACTTTGACAGTGAGAAAACATGTAACCCTTTTACTGCTCTGAAATGTATTGCAGGTGCATGCAGTGAAGGAGATGAAACAAGTGTGAACTGACAGCTTTGTTCAAATTGGTTGTGCCCTTGGGGGCCCTATTTATCAAAGTCCACAGACTACAAAACTTGTGCAAAAGGTGATTTAAAATAAAGTTCCAACCATATGAAAGAAAACCCACTGAACGACATTGAAACTAGTGTTGTTGTTTCCATCAGTGGTTCCCCATTTTTGCTGCTAGTAAACTATTTAAAATAACTCCCTATTTGTCATAGCCTGTAAAAAAATGTTGACATTTCTAAGAACTGCTTTTTACTTTAGATGCAAGCCCCAAATAATATATATATCTCATTGTGCTCTCTTTTGGATCTAAATGAAAGCATAACCTTTTTTTTTTTTAACATACCTTACATTATAAACCAAACATTTTAAATAGTAAAGGAGCTGTTACAGATATGAATGCTTTTATTTTATTGCAAAAAAACCCACTATATGCTGCTCTATGGCACCGCACTGCACCTTTAAGAGTTTGTCTGACAAAAGCATCCCCAAATCTGTTTTGGGGCCTGAAGTGCGGAGGACAATTGGCCTGGCATAGGGAGTCTGCAACCAGCTGAGAGCGCGTGCACCAAGCTAACCTCTTCAGTCTACATGCCAGCCGAGATTAGGCCTTCCTGAAGTGTTCCCTTGTTAACCTAGCTTTTATCAAGCCGTCACTTCCCCGCAGTAAGCCTGCCTCTTCATATCCTCACCCTCCTCATGAATGTGATGGATTCAGTTTTATGGGCAGGAGGTTGACGCCTAATAATTTAGGTAAGGGTGAAGCCCCATCTATGACCAAAGTGAGCTAATGGCATGTTTAAGAGGTTAAATATAGTTAAACTGGATCTTCTTTTGAATTCACACAAATATACATATTTTTTTCAATATATATTATACATGTGGAGCGTTTTTACAATCTTTCATCATAAGGCTGCTTGTGTCTACGGGTAAATGATCAATACCCATTGTTTTTCTCATGATCCTTGTTTCTTATAATGATGCCATCATTACTTAAACTGTTAAAGTGTAGCACAATGAATTACATTGAGTTCAACAAGAAAGTTTATTGAAGCATGCATCTCATAGATGTTTCTACGTTAAATATGCTTGCCAGTGCTCTCTTTGGGGCCTATGCACTAAGCATTCATAAAAAAAATCGCCGGGCCATTTAAATCGCCGTTTTTGTGAGCGTTGCTATCACGGTATTCAGAAAGCTCCTCGATTACCTGTCATAGCAAAATTCACAAAACGGGCCAGTAGCCAGTGGCGTGAAGATCGCCGCTCTGAAAAGGCCTTACCCGGTGATTCCTTTCTGCTGAAGAGAGCTGCTCAGAGAGAGCCGCCTCTTCCTGCACAAATATCGCCTGAAATTTATGTTTTTACTAGTGTAGATGAGCAGGGGGTTTCCGCAGCAGAACCGCGTTGATTTTAGGTCCCTGCTTCCCGAGATACAGGCCCCGTTATGGGGTGCCGGTATCTCCTATGCATTTAATTGTCCTGCGTCACGTGACCGTGGGAATAAAATGCATAGGAGATACCAGTACCTCATAATGTTGGCCTGTATCTCGGGAAGCAGGGGGTCCCCGGACCTCAAATCAACAAGGTTCTGTTCCGTAGACCCCTGCTCATCTACACTAGTATTCAAATTTATATTAAAACAGCTGCTACCCACAATAATCATTCAAAACACTAATACCCACCTCCTTTACCCCACATGATTGATACCAGATTGATACCTGAGGTCCCACGGACACCTGCGGGGACCACCTTAGGGCCTACAGACACCTGCGGGGACACCTGAGGGCACCCAGACACCACCTGAGGACCTATGGACAACGGCTGGGCCCACCCAAGGG
Organism: Ascaphus truei; assembly: GCF_040206685.1. NCBI lineage: Eukaryota > Metazoa > Chordata > Amphibia > Anura > Ascaphidae > Ascaphus > Ascaphus truei. The sequence continues at coordinate 96,211,747 of NC_134487.1, read as the reverse complement.
CCCAGATGCCCGCGGGGACCCGCTGAGGACCCGCGTGGACAACACAAGGGCCCACAGACACCCGCAGGTGTCTGGAGGCCCTAGGGTGGTCCCCGCAGGTGTCCGTGGGACCTCAGGTGGTCCCCGTGGGTGTCTGGGGGCCCTCGGGTGGTCCCCGTGGGTGTCTGGGGTCCTCAGGTGATCCCCACAGGTGCCTGGGGGCCCTCAGGTGGTCCCTGCGGTTGTCCGGGGTTCCTCAGGTGGTCCCTGCTGGCCTGCGGTACCAATCCTGTGTCCCAAATTTTTTTACCAATACATTTAAATAAATACCTTACCCTCCAACAAACACAGTTAGATCCCAACCGATGTTGTCTCGTCGGCTTCTTGAGGTAAAATGAGCCATCAAGGCCTTATATATGGCCTGTGATGTCACATTTTCTGGTCAGATGGTACAGTTCCAATCTGATTGAATGCTGTATCATGTGCCCTCCTCCTTTTTTGTGGTGAAGGATGTGACATCATCTCCAAGGGTGGTATGTCACATCCTTCGAACAATATGGCTATATCACATGGTATTAGAGCCAACAGGATTGAAGACAATCCCATTGGTTGCTGTACCATATGATAGGTTACATTAGTTCAAAAGGATGTGACGTCACTTTAAAGGATTTTGGGAGGCCTCGATAACCTAATCGCGACTACTAGAATTGCATGAGTTTCAGAACCTGCCGATAAGTGGCTTATCGGCGCTCACTCTGCGTTTTTTTTTTTTTTTGAATGCTGACATTTTTGGCGATTCGTTATTTTATTGCCCACTTATCGACGCTTACAGAATCGTAGTAGGCATTTTGGCCAATAAATGCTCGATAAGTGGCTTTTGAACGCTTAGTGCATAGGCTCCTTAATGTTTGTAACAGCAGTAAGCCGTCACGGGTGCACATCCAGTTGGAACCATGTGCAGGGAGGGTTTGTGGTGCTGGTCTTTAGGCAAAAATATAATAGGCTTAATAAAGATCTTAGTGACGGCCAAAACGTCGATCTTCCTGTCCAATAAAGCCTTTTATATTTTTTATTAAAGACCAGTGGTTTACCAGTTACCGGTGCTCTCTAACAGCAGGGCTCCCTGCTATAGTCCTAAATAGAATACTAGAAATTAGAAGGAGTGGGAAAATCAGATTTTCAAAACACAATGAATTTATTGCGCCATAAAGATCCACAACATGCATCCTTACTGTGATGGCTCATCACCGTGAGAAAGACGATATGTTGTGATTGAAACGTTGGATATCTATGGCACAATATGTTAATTTTTGTTTTGAAAATCAGATGTGGCCCACTCTATCTAGTTTAGGAATTACATGGACCAACATTTACTTTTCCCAGGATACAAATAAGGAAAAGTGAAGATGAAATAATCTTTGCAAGATAGCTGAGTTAACTGAGTATATATATTATATATGTGTAACCCTTCTATGGTACCCCACCCGACATGAGATTGGGGGGTAAACTCCTTCTGGTCACTCTGAGTGGTCTGGGTGCTGTGACCTGTTGGCAAACAGGAGGGCTGAGGGCTCCGCAGTGTTGTGGGGAGAACCAGGACAGGGACAGGAGGTGATGTGGGACAGGTTACCTTGCTCTCTCTGGGTGGTGCAGTGCCTCCAGCCAGCAGGGATCCCTGGGGTCTCCAGAGGAGAGACCCCCACTGACACTCCATTCTCCATACACAGGAACAGGGACACACACACACACAGCAGCTTCTTTTCTGTGGATCTTTATTCAGCATAGGTGTGCAGACAGCATACAGCATACAGCATGATATCACAGGCATGGTGTAATCTCTGCCTCTCTGCTCATGGCAGCTTGATTCCCCCCCCCCCCCCCTCCTTACCCAGATGGGGCAAGAGGGGGAGACCTCTTCTTGTCTTCCTACCTCTCTCAGCTCTCTCTCTCTAGACTCCTGATCACTAACTGAATTTGGGAATATGTCTCAATTTGAATATCCTCAGGGAGTGTTTCTAGCTTTGAATCATTACAACTCAAAGCTGGATACCGATTGGCTCACACACACACATTAGGGGGTGTTCCAACCCATATCCACCCTTTGGATTAACACATTCAAATGTTGCTTAGGCCCGCCTCTGAATATTGCTACAATACTTCAGAGCTGAAACTCACAAACAGGCCAACTGAAGGAATTAACCTTTCCACTGCCTGTTCTAACAGAACTGACAGAGGAAAGGCCCAGAATTAGCAATAGCTGCCGAAGGCCAGGCTATATATGTGTCTGTGTGTCCTATGTAGGATTTGTTCTTTAAAACACTGCAACAATGAATAATAAAATATAATGTCTTTTATGGTGTTATAGCAACAGGAAAGATGATCCAGGGCTCCACGGGTTTTTAGCAAAATAATTTATTCATAATACACAACGTTTCGGCCTCACTAAGGCCTTTGTCAAGTGACTGGTAATATATACCCCTCCATATAATTAAAGCAAGTGAGCAGACACACACCCCAACAGCAAACGCTGATCACCCATGTGTGTCCTATGCAGATAATGTCCCTCCTCCATTGGAAACGTGGAAAGCAGCTGCGTTTCATCCGGTGATGATGTCATCATTCCTCATCCATAATGATAGTGCTATGTAGTCTCGCGAGATCCTCGTTGCCGGTGATGTCACAGTGGGCGGTCCTTCTGGTGCTAGTACAGCCATAGCAGCCTCCTCCTATGGGTATCTGGGTTAACCCCCTCAGTGATGGCATCGTGGGCGGTCCTAGATACTCCCTGGAGTTGAAGCTGTCTCCTCCTCTGTCAAATCATCGTGAAGCATAACACACATGCTAATCCAAGCAATAAACAGCCCCTTAAAGTGGTATAAGCACATTGGGGATCTGATGAGGGAGAGGCACGACTGATGTCTGTCAGCTCACAAAGATGGTGCAGCACATGTAAGAAATGGAGGAATTAAGGGTTAAATAATGCATAAAATGGGATTAGTACCCAGTGAAATTAAAACCGTAGTAATACATAGCAATGGAAGGAAACTGCAGAAAGGAACTGCAGAAAAAAGCAGAAATAAGCAGAAATAAGCAGTATGTAGGTAATAAGCCACCAAGAATCAGCTCCTATCTAGGAAGCAGTTTTTATGGTGTTATATACATGACCATTTAAAAGAGGCACACGTATTGTGGGCACTGGTAAGCAGATATTGCTTTGCCTAAAACCCATCAAGCTCCGCAAAATTTTTATAGTCATCTTTACTGGTAAATCCATATTTTATTTATCATAAACCTTTATGTAAATTTGACTTTTTTCTTCAATTGTTTAAAGAATACTGCAACAAATGATCCTATTGAAAGCAGTGGGATGGTATTGCCCTGGTCCAAGACTTTTCTAAATCACCTAATTTCTTTGCCCGTCCTCAAGGCATTTGATCTCTTGATCTATTTACCACTGCCATTTTAGTCCCTTTGCCACTTTAGGGGATTGCAATGAATTTTCTTATGAGCAAATACGTATGATATTCATAGTATCAACTGCCAAACATCTTCCCAGACATGGGCCGCTCTTCAATATGTTGAGAAGATGTTTCTCTGTGCTGTGGAAGAGGTTGGCACCATTCAAATGAGTAGGACCACAATCGGGTCAAGTTTGGGAGACCAAGGTAGTATTAGATTCCGTTCACAGTAAATATTTGTCCTGCTCCTTCAGTTTGCAATGCAGAAGGTAGCAGTGAGGTTTTTTTTTTACAATATGACAAGTGTACAGGGAACTATTTTTAAGTATAGGCGCACACGTAGCAAAATAGTAATTTTCAGTTCAAAAATAAATCCAGAATTCCTATAATTTCTCTCTAAAAATAATCGTCCTCGGTTGACATTGAATGCTTATCCCATTGGTTCTCTCTTTCTTGACATCTCACTTTGTATGTGTCACCATTCACAAACATGAGTAGTGCAACATCTCTGTATTACAGCCGCAGTTCCCTATTATTGTTTTTTTAATGTTACTGACCCAACCTGAATGGACCTCTGGGCATCCACAGTTCCCAAAAGAATTGTCGTTTTTTTCCCTGCCGATGTGTAACACATAAAAATAATAAATATGGCTGTAGGGTGACAAGTAGAAAGTTGCAAAGTTATCTCTGACAATGTTGCAGCTTTCTATTGGCTGCAAGGCCGACTTTGAAGCTGCAAGTACATAAAAACATTGTCAAAGCAGCAACTGCTGCTTTAATAATATAGGCAACTTTCTATAGAGGTACTTTACCTATAGATGTTTTTTTAATTCCAATTAAACATTATTTTGACCATTTGAAGCCTTCATTGTAGTCAGTGCTAAGGAGCTCTTGGATGTCCTGCACATCGCTTTCCTGTCTGAAGATGTTTAACAATTCATGTTATAGCAGTATAGAAAGCCCTTAAAGCAGTGTTTTTTCAACAGAGGTTCCTATTTACCCTTGGGTTCCATCGGCATCCCTAAAGGGTTCCCTGCAATTTACAGATCATTTGAAAATTGTACCAAATATGGAAGAATTTACAATGCATCTGATCTCAGACGCAAAATTAGAGAGAGTTGGGGTTCCTTACAATGCATTTGATCTCAGATGCACTATTAGAGAGGGTTGGGGTTCCTTACAATACATCTGATCTCAGACGCACTATTAGAAAGGGTTGGGGTTCCTTACATTGCATCTGATCTCAGACACGCTATTAAAGAGGGTTGGGGTTCTTTACAATGCATCTGATCTCAGACACGCTATTACAGAGGGTTGGGGTTCCTTACGATACATCTGATCTCAGATAAGCTACTGTATTAGAGGGGGTTGGGGTTCCGCAGAATTTCAAAATTTAATCATAGGGTACCTTAACCAAGAAAAGGTTGCAAACTACTGCCTTAAAGTAACAACCATAATGGGACAATACATATATTTTTCGTGTAAAAGTAATTTGAAAGGAAGGCAGAAACAAGTACTGTAGTATGCCAGTTCATCTGACTGATATTATAATACAAATTTTTTTTTAAAGACACTCAAAGGTTAAAGTACTCTGCCTGTCCTTCATGCCTTTCAAAAGGCAAAATGAAGGTTTCCTGGCCAGATGAGGTCCATACATTTTCCACATATGTTTTTCTCCTAAATAGTAAAATTTCAGCATTGTGTTTGCACTAAATTAGTGAAACATACAGTACCAAAGGGGCCGACAGAAGGAGGTTTTCACACACACTGTCCATATGGTTATTTATTAGACATATGTATTGCAGTCATTTTCAACCTTATCCTTTCTTGTGTCTGGTGTGGGCTAAAAGAAAAATACTTTGATATATACATGCAAACCACCTCGTACCCACAAAACCTCCCCCGATCACCCACATATTGTGCTTCCCAAACAAATAGAGGGGGTGTTGTGGTTTTGGTACAATGTTAAACATGACCAAAGCTACAACTCATGAAGGAATTAGTCCAGAGTTTTTCAGTCTGCCCTAGTGCTGGTCAGGGGATCTGTGGTTCAGCATTTCTGTTCAGTTTGTTTTGAATTTGACCATGCATGGGCCACACGTTGCAACACCCTGATGCAGGAAATGGATTCATGTGAGCTGATAGGGTTCTTTTGTAATTAGACCCTTATAATAATTCCTGTTATTTAGTTGCACAAGTTGTTGCAAAGTAAAAACATGTTTTTAATATAATTTCCCAGTTCGGAACCGTAATATAAAACACAACCTAGAGCCTTTTAGTGCTTGGCAGGAGTTTACAACCTTGCATTGCTACACAGGTTAAAAAGTCAGAACCCTACAAATAACATTTAGGCCCAGATTCAGTAAAGTGTTCTAAGTTTTAGCACGACTTCACTCCTATTAAATGAATCTGGTAGTCAGTCACTCCGGGCCTTGGAGGGATACTTATCAAAATGCCCTGGCTGAAAAACAAGAGCAAAATATATTACAAAAAAAAACCCTTCAACGTTTTCATATTGATATTCTTTCCTTTCATACATTTGGTGCTCATTTGTGCCATCATTTTGCAGTCAGAAGAGTTTGACAAATAACCGAATTGGTTACAATTGTTCTCTGGTCAATTTCCTGCATTTAAACATGTGTGTAAAATTAAGGCGGCATTTAAAAAAAAAAATATTGGATTCATTTTGACGCAACTATTTTGAGACAGTTGGCAAATTCTGCAAGTGTTTGGTGCATTTATGGTGGTACATGCATTGCATCGGTTAGAACTCTGTCAATAAGAATCATACAATGAGCGAGAGCCGAGTGCCGGCATCTCAAATCTACATTTCTCGGAATATTGCCACAACATCCCTTGTCACTCATGATTACAGTGCTGGATAAATCATTGGGTGTTATTAACTTGTCGCTGCCTCATGAATAATCCTGTGGAGCTGGAAAGAAGTAGAAAGCATTTGGGTTTTTTTGTGCCTGAGAAGAAACCATGCAATGAAATAGGCCACTCTCATACACCGGATTTTATAGGAGGACACCAATGAAAAACACACAGGTAGATTGTGCGTGCCTAAGTGGCACAAGCAGTGTCCCTGTTCACTGCAATAGAGAACGCATGAGCGACACGGGTTATGCTGCTCAGCAGACCATGCCAACGGAGTAATCATTTGGGTAACAGGAAACAACAATGACTTTTAATAGGATTGTCAGTGTGCAGTTTCAGCATTTTAAATGTACACATGTTTTTCTTTTAATTTTAATGGTAGACTATTTGGAACAATTAAGAAGCGCTTGGCACTCTTTCTCAAAGATGTCATAGCAGGAATTAGTGGAAGGAATCCTGCAATGAAATCATTGGGAGAAATTTCAACCACAGAATCTGTTTCCAACTGCCTCAACATTAGTACAAATGTGGGGAGGAGCGGCTCAGTGAGTAAAGACACTGACTGGCACTGAGTTTGAAGCAGGGTTCAATTCCCAGTGTCAGCTCCTTGTGACCTTGGGCAAGTCACCTTATCTCCCTGTGCTTCAGGCACCAAAAACATAGATTGTAAGCTCCACAAGGCAGGGACTGTGTCTGTAAAATGTCTCTGTAAAGCACTACATAAAGCTAGCAGTGCTGTACAAGAACATGCTATTATTATTATTAAAACCAATGCAGACTACAGTACATATGTAACATATTTTACATTTAACATCCGCTTCATTTGGTCATACCAAAATATATTTAGAGATCACGGTGCCTTTTTTTTACATTTTTGCTTTCAACACCTTTCCTTTCCCTTTCACACTTCAATTCGTCACATTCTCCCAAAACGTATTTTGTGTCATTATTAAGAGAAACAATTATGTCAACTAATATTTTCCGAGAACTATTTTAAAGTTCCAACCTGCAAGTCTGAACCACTGTACGACATTCTTTTCTCGGTGAGTTACAAGACTCGGTAAAGTAGATAACTTGTATTAACTCATTTCTGCCAGGCCACCTGCAAATTAGTGGTCCCTTTTGGCCGTATGGGGGTTAAGTGCATAAACTTAAAAAATGGGAAGGAGGCTGCAAAATAGCGGAGTGCCTTCAATGTCTTGCAACCCCAATATACTGCTAATTAGCATTGCATCTTTAACATCTCTATTCATTCTCTATTCCATAAAATCACTATTATTTGCATTATTCTATGTTATTTACATTATGCTTAACTATGGTATGAGTGTTACACCTATGAACACTCTGCAAAAGCCCTGTTTCAGTGTCTGGATAGGAGTAACGCCAAGTTTATATAACGTAAATAACGTAATGTTAAGCCGCGCCTTAACTGTAACGGACATTAGTGGATATGTGAGTGGCTCAGTGAGACACTGATTCTGATAACAACAAAACGGAGTTTGACGCAGGGGAACTTTGTTCAAATCCTCGTGTCAGGACCTTGGCCAAGTCATTTTATCTCCCTGTGCCTCAGGCACCGGAAACATAGATTGTAAGGTGATCTGGACAGGGGCTGTGTCTGTATACATCCTATCTACAATAATGCTTATCGTGCATTATACTGTAATTGTGAAGCACTTTGAGTCCCATTGGGAGAAAAAGCGATATATGGAATAAAGTTATTATTATTATGATAACATATTTGAGTGTCATTATCACTAACCACGTTATAATTAATACTATGCTCTTTCCTGAAGAAAACATGGCATAACGTTATGCTATTATCCTTTGAAGATGTGCCGCTAGTGTTAACGTAATAGTACATGTCACGCGATAAGTAACTTCACTGAACTTTTTGGATCTGGGCCTTAGTTTTCTTTGCTGTTGCTGACCCTTTGGGAATTGGCTTAACCACACCCTGACATACGTGATGGTTGTGTAAACCTGTTTATACAGATTAGGGATCTGCATCACATTTTGCTGACTGTTAAATAGTGGAAAAATACTACAATTGAAAACATATTGCCATCGACTGCCATCATATTTCCCCAAATAGGAGGAGAGACATAAACCAGACATATTGCTCGGTTCCCAAGTTGGTGTTAACATGAAATTACAAAAACATGAGTAAACAAGCATAGCGTGTGTGGTCTTTTTCATCTTCCCTGAGAGGTCAGCCTGAGAGTTAACAATGGATCAACAGGTGACATTAGCAAGGACACAGAAGTGGTAGGAGCCAGCTATATTTCCAACTTGTTCAGAGACCCGATAATTTTACAGGAATGTTACATTCATTATCTCTTAAGAAGTAAGGGTCATGTACTGACACTATACTTAAAAATGTCTGTACATTTTTTTTTTTTTATTCAGAATTATTTTTCAAGATGCCAACTTTTATCAGGCGGTAATAATAACAAACACCAACATTTACTCCATGTTAATTATAAACTGCTCCTAATTTCTGAACTGAGACAGGACCGTTTAGTCTACATAAAGCATATCCCCTTAGGTAATTTGCCATTAAGAAGCTGCTGGAGCAAAGAGATGCAGAACTCACCGTTTTGTCTAATGTTCAAGGGAAATAGTTTAGTACTGCAAGTCATGGGCAACATTTATCAAGATGCAAAGCTTTTAGGGATAGATTTGCCAAAATAGCGCGTAGCTGCATTCAGATGTGGCATTATTAAGATAAAGAATTACAGCTATATTTTTTATAATTACTGCTGCATTCACTAAGAATGATCTATTATTAAATGGGTAGCGATATTAGTCTCATTTACATGCACAAAAAATTGCTTTCATTCAATGTTAAACAACCCTGCAATAATGCATAGAAATCAGTGTTATTCGGTGCTAGCTATGCAATTGTGGAGAGATGGAATATACCTGTATCACACTTTTCTACCATAAGGTAATGTAATAGAATTTTTTTCAAAACCTATGGCAAAAAGCCTTTATCTCCTTTGATGCTCGAGGCTATCTTTGGATGTGAGGCTACATTTGGATGTAACGTAAAAGAGGAAAGAAATGGAACTGCACACCTTTCATTCTATGGAATAGTTGGGTGCTCAGCCCTGGCAGGAACTGCTTTTGCATAGATCCAGTAATTCTTCAAACAAGATGGCACACCAGTCTTGTGAAATCAAACTTAATTGTAGCTAATATAGTCAACATTTTGGTGTATTAATACACCTACACGACATCAAAAATAAACACAAGCGGAGGCTTATAGTTGGGAAGAAGCAAATCATTGCAAAACGATTGATCAACTTATCAAAAGTCGAGAACTTCTGCATGAAATTGTATGTGAACAATGATAACACAGGGCACAATCCAGCAGAGGACAAGCGAGAGGAAACTACTAATGATGTACCATGCATCCTTCCAGAGGAAGTGGCAAGAGCAGTAAAATCCATGAAGGCGCCCGGGGAAGATGGAATTACAACTGAAAGCTTGAAAGAAGCTGGGGAAGAAGTAGAAAAAATCCTGGCAAAACTCTCCATGCTGCTTAAAGAACAGGAAAATTCCAGAGCAACGTAGTAATGCCATAGTTATCCTCATCCACAAGAAAGGAGACAAAGAATACCTCAAGAAATACAGACCAATCAGTCTACTTACAATCACTCACAAGATTTCTACGAAGATATTAACTAATCGACTACAACAGACCCTGGACTTTTCCCAGAGAACAAACTGGATTTTGCAGAGCTTACAACACAATGGACCACATTCAAGGCATGCAAGAAGTGATTTCCCAAAGTAATGAATACGATCTACAACTCAGGTTAGGATTCGTAATTTACAAAAAAACATTTGATTTTGTCTACACCTCAGCGCTCCTAGCTGCATTAAGAAGATAATATGTTGAAGACGCGTACATTGATATTATTAGGAACATTTACGAGTGCCACATCAACCATTAGATTACATGAAGATACAAGGGAATCCGGCGCCACAACCCGTGACAGAATCCAGGGCACTTCCGGTTGATTTGAAAAAAACTTTATTCTACTCACAAACGAACAACAGGCTACACCACAGTCTCCCCCTCAACGCGTTTCACGCTCGAATCAGCGCGTCGTCTCCAAGAAACGCATTGAGGGGGAGACTGTGGTGTAGCCTGTTGTTCGTTTGTGAGTGGAATAAAGTTTTTCCAAATCAACCGGAAGTGCCCTGGATTCTGTCACGGGTTGTGGCGCCGGATTCCCTTCTCTCTCCTATGCAGTATACACAGAAGGCTGCACGCCAGGATTTGGAATACAGAGGAGAATAGGACCGAGGTCTGCAAGTGAGCTTCCATAGATAAGGTTTCCTTCCCAAGCTCTGACCTCACTTTTGGCCCATTATAGCTCCCTGTTCCTTTCCTATGTGACTTTTGCTGACACTTATTGTGCTGGACGACGGCCTGAGCGCAGGACAGTTTTCCCTTTTACATGAAGATACAAGCAAGATACGGATCCGCAAAGGAGCATAGCAGGGAGACACCATGTCACCAAAGCTTTTCACAGCTTTTTTCTTGAAGAATTGGTCAAGCCATTAGATTGGGAAGGAAAAGGAAAATCACCTGTGAATATTTGAGTCACCTATGATTTGCAGATGACATTGTTATTTTTGGCATAAGTTCAGAAGACCTCCAGCAACAAATTGAAGAACGCATGGAAGAAAGTAAGAATGTGGGCCTTTGTATGAATTAATCTCAGCAAGATCAAAGGGATGTTCAACAAATGTGTCAAGTCTGCAAAGATTGAAATAAATGGAATACAACTAGAAAATGGGATGGGGACCTTTTCAATGAAACCAATAGGAGAATGAAAATGGGATGGAGAGCATATGGAAGAAACAAGACATATTTAAAGGGAACCTTCAATGGTGCCTTAATTGGAAAGTTTTTGACCAATATATTCTGCCAGTGCTCACGCATGTATGTGAAACTTGGACCCTAAATGCAAAGACAATTCAGCAGCTTCAGAGAATGCAAAGAAGTATGGAGAGATGCATGCTGGGTGTTACCCAAAGAGAGAGCGGAAAAATAAAGAATGGGCTCGAAACAAACAAGTCTGTGACATCACAAGAGTGAAGACATTGAAATGGCAGTGATCCTGACATAATGCAAGAAGAAATTATCATTGTTGGACCTAGATGGTACGTAACTGTATTCCAAGAGAGATTAAAGGACCAACACGACGATCAAAAGTAAGATGGGAGGATGAAATCAGAAAACTTATTGGAACAACGTTTAGAAGAGAGGCTGCAACCGCAGTACATGGAAGATCATTGTGGAAGCCTTCATCCAGCAGTGGATTGACAAGGGCTGAAGATAATGATTGATTGATAGATAGATATACACACACATATACATATATATTTATTTATACACATAACAAAGTGATTTTTTTATTGTAGAAAACATCTTATTTCATTTTGATGACAGTAAAAAAGATATTCTCATTATTTCCTTATTTTGAGTTGGGGAGTCTTGCTACACCTGGACAACTATTTATCAAATGCAAGACAATAAGACAAGAAGCAAAAGTCACATAATTTGTTTATAAATTGACTTGCTTTAAGATGAAGTTAATTACTGTTATTTTTCAAATATTAGGTGTGGTTAAGGAGACTGTGTTTGTTACAAAGAAGACATAGTGACTGAAGTATGCAAGTTAGAGAAACTGGTAGACTTTTGCTTAGACTTTTAATGTCACATTTTCAGTGTGAGCACCATATTTTGCAACTCTCCTTCAATAAAATCCTACCACAATTTCTCAGTAGCAAAAATATAATGAATGGAAGGTTTAAAACTATGATGACATTGAAATTGATGAGAGTCTACCCACTTTCCTATGCGTTGTGTAACCTCACACCTTATTCGATTCTTGCCTTTTATTGCCAGTTTAGGATTGCCTTGTGTCTATCCCAAGCAGTCTTTCATTACTACACTGTACTACGAGACTAGCCTGTCCGTGAAAATCAGGAACAATTATCTTATCCATTACAGGCTGCAGCATGAATGCAATTGACAATAAACACTCCGCGGAAAAAAAATGTAATGGAAAAATCTCTGCAGACGATTCTTTTGTGAGCAATGATAAATATTTCCCCTGACGTTCCATCCAGCATGCTTTCCAATAAACTCTAGGTGAACATTACGGAGGATGAAAGCGTGAGTAATTGCACCTTCCTATCGGAAGGAAAAAAAATCCCATAATAACAAGTTGCATGACAAATACTAACATTGTCAGCCTGAAGTGTTCTAATCAATTCATGATTGCAGCTTTTTTTTTTTTCCTGAGTAAACATTCGCTAAAGGGAGTGTAGATACTTTCTGATAAACATGTTCTAGCAATTTAGCAATGAAAACTTACATCACGCTAAGCAAAAAGTAATAGCTATAATAGTAAAAGTCCAAATAATGGTTGCTAACAATGATATTGATTTTCCAGGAAGTGCTAGTTATGTTTGATTTCTTCACTCCAATTATTGTCCATTTAATGCTTCAGGGCTCACAAGATTTGGAATGATTGCAACATGTTTGATAAATGCACATGTAAAAACCCATTCATTTACCTTCTGTATCTTGTATAACTTGTTTTTGGAATGAGGCTAGCACAGTGATCACCGTTTTACATCAGCTTTCATCACATGGAAAAGTGTTACCTACAAAGTTATTGTACCTGTGTAAAAGGTATTAGTAATTAAAAGCAGGCAATTTAGTATATTTTTAACCAGACTAAATACTTACCTTGACGCCAGTTGCACCAAAACATCAACAGGAAGTCACCATCTCATCATACAGTTCCCAGTAAGCCCGGCAATCGGGGACAAAAGGCTATTGAATTTTATTCACAACTGTTATGTTCACTTCGCGATTTCTATTTGCAAATTTAATCAAGCCAATTTAGGAAGTGGTTAAATGAAATAGAAACCTACATTACACCTTACATGCAACTTCTGTTCCAGTCTTCCAAACGGTGCTGAAATATGGCAGAAGAGTAATTTTAAACATACAGTATCTCTCTTTCATGAAATACATGAAGGTACTTTTGGGCAGATTCATCAAGCACTGGTACGGGTTACTGCACCCTATCTTCTGTTGACTCCCATTGATTTGAATGAATGATTGATGAATCTGCCCCTTTGTTTTATTTGCCTCACTGCCTCCAGCAAACTATATGGTTACATGGAAGCGTACCAAGTAGTTAAGGGGGATTACTTGGCGGATATACGATAATAGTTAGGTATCACTATTAATGTGATGGTTAAAGGTCTCCTTAACCTGGTCCGACTAACATGTCTAAAGTAATTAAAAAATTGAGTTTGTTATATTTACTTCAGGTGATAAATGATGGAATAGTCAAACTCTTTAGGATCTCAATAAAGGCAGCTTGATCAATACATTTGTTCGTTTTGAGAGCTTTAAAGGCCTCGGGTCCACTCATCTACTATTAAATACTTTGTGTGTGTATATATATATATATATATATATATATATATATATATATATATATAGTGGAGATACGATATCTAAAGACCAAAGTCCAAAGAAATCAGGAAACAGCACACTGCAAGGTATGGTAGTGTAAGGTAGTGTATTTTGAAAAAGGCACAGTGCAGTGGAATGGGTCATATTGCTATGAAACATGCACCTTCCCATTTATCTCCTACTGGTGTGCCTACTGTTCCCCAACCTATATATATATATATATATATATATATATATATATATATATATATATATATATATATATACTTCATAACTAACGCTTACATTTCTGTGCATTCCCTCCTATTAACTGATTCACTGCATTGCTTGCTCCTTCAGAAAGAAAAGGGGAAGAGCAAGGTGTTGAAGGCAAGTCTGCTACTGATGGGGTTACACAACTCATTTGGTCCGTTTGTCCTATTTCTTTGTATTTAAATGACATTTTATATGCATGTAATTCCTTAAAATCTTATCAATAACAAGTCACAGAGATTTAGTTCATCGGAGCTGTCCTATGGAGTTATCCTCAGTTATGGAGCCACTGTGCTGAAGCAGGGATGTCCTTAAAACCTGACCTGTTGGTGGCCTTTGAGTACTGGAGTTGGCCACTCCTGGGCTAAAGCAATATCTGCTGACTGACTGTCTGTCTGGCCATGAGAATACAGAATGTTCCATTTCAATTTTCAACAGGGTCTCAAAGTATCCACACAAAAAAAGATTGATTTATAATATGTTAACGCAGTAATATCCAAATAACCCCACTAACTTCAGCTCAGAATAACCCGCCGGTTCCCTACATACTTCCTGGTAAACTTGTCTGCATTACTTCCTGGTTGCTACAGGAAGTTTTAAATGCCATCCAATAGGAAGCCGCAAAAGAAGGGCAGAGAGAACTGGGCTGCCAATAAAGGGAATTAACTCTTTCTTACCTATAAAATGTACCTGAAGATGGGACACGAGGGGTGCTCAAAGCTTGCATTCTTTGTAATATTAGTTAGTCATCACTCTTACCTTACTTTTATTTATTTTTCTTACAAAAGCCCTTTGGGCTATAATTACAGGGAGTTTATTCAGATCTTTAACAGGCTGGCACCTTAACAGAAAATATAATTGTTACCTATATGGTAATTACAACATATTACTTTTGTTACTACATATTACCATATACATAGTAATTTGGTAACCCTGTGTGCAAATCATGTTGCAAAAGTACTGAACTGAAGTTCCATCAAAGCTTCCATCAATGTAACAACATCTGACGAGTTGTACAAGACGGACAGGGTTTTGATTTTCTCTCTCTCTCTTTCGCGTCACTTTTATTCTTCTCCCTGTTATTATTTACATTTCTGACACTTACTCAGAGTGACTTCATTTGTTTTATCGTTTTGCAAACTCTGCAGGTAGCCTCAGATGTCCGTTCCATTTGTTAACATTAAATCAACAAGCAGAGCTTCTTTCAGTATGCCTCTGGCTGGAGTAATAGATTTTGGCACCACTTGTACCTCTAGCAGCACAGACACTCGCTGGGAAAGCTAGCAAGCCTGACTAATTCCCAGCGGTGCTAACTTCATAACTTTAGTTTCTGCTTTCAAGTTTAAAGGTAATCACTTCATGCTGTTACCTTTGGTTGTATGATACTGCACGCGGGGATCAAATATTATTTACGTATCCAGAAAGAAACATATCCTATTAAAAGCATTAATTCAGCAATTATTTCCATCAGATGAACCCTGCCAATGGGACTGAAGTAAGCCATGGTTTTGTATAGCTATTGTAGCTCGGTACAGATGTTATTATTAAATAATTTAGCATTACCTATGTTTTTATATTTGGATAATCCTCACTTGGATGCTTTATAGCTATTATAGCCATAAGTGACCTCTTAAAATGGATGATCCTGTAAAATGTATATTGTTCAGAAAGTCCACATGTGAGGAGTACAAATGTAAATCTCACTCCTGGGAAGATATGAAAAAATATATATATTTTCTGGTGAAATTCCAAATATATTTCTAGCATCTGTTAATATAGCACAGAGCAATGTGTTGGTAGCCCCTCTTATATTAAATTGGTTAAATGTGTAATATGGATTTCCTTTTTTTACATCGTCTATGTATGTGTATAGACAGCAGAGATTATACTTTATGGAAAATGGCAAAAGAAAAAAGGAAAATGTAGTGCTCCCACTGGGTTATGCAAATGAAACAAACTAAGGATGATGTTGAACAGTAGGAGGCATTAGGTTAGGTGAACATGTTATACAGAATATCACAGATGTGGGAGCCTATATACTGTCACATTAACACACGGAAATCTAAAATTGAATTGTGCTTGTTTGCGTCTATGTGCCTAATGTATTATTCTCAATGTGCATGGTAAGCATCAAAGATGGCACAGAAATGGAATGCAATTTGGCATACAGATGTTCATAGTTTGTACTAAAATATTTGTATATGTGCATTCAAATTGTCTGCCAAGTTGAACCTGATGTAAAACCGTAACATTCTGTTTTTATTGTTTGCACATAATTAATATGCTACTGTATGTGTCAACCAAAAATGTATTTGACGCAGCACGGATGTTTGATTATATAGACTTTTATAAATAATATTACACTAATAAGCTAAATTTACTTGCAGTAGCTATACGTTTTTTTTAAATATTCATCATTCTGTTTTAAATTATATCACAGGTATTCACCATGATGCAATGCGTCAAACGTCATTTCAAACAGCAAACGATGTGTCTTATGTATAAATTAATATACTGACTATCATACATACAGTGCATATTTTATGAAGGTTTGTATTACTTTCTATTATTACAATTTTGACAAACAATACAAATTAAAATCGCTTAGTATGTAGGCCCCCTGGAGTTACACTACATTACTGCAAATTAGAAGGAAGTGGGAAAGTAGTTAATTGAATTACTGTGCTATGTAACTACCACAAAGGTTAAAAAAAAGTAGCACAATGTGACGTCTTGTATGGGTTATTTAAATAAATCAGTTCTGTAGTATTAGATAATAGTGAGTGGGTTTTTTTGTTTTGTTTTGTTAATTTTTTCTTATTGCACTCTTAATGCCAATGAGTTTTAAAGCATCCTTTGATTTCTATAGCAGGTTATAGCTCGCCACTCAAGCAGTGCAAGATTTTTGCAACACTTTCCTGTTTGTGATAATTTGTTGCCAATGTTCCCAGCAGTTTGAGCTTTAAACTGTGAGCAATAGATAATGTTACCATAGTAATTTAAGGTTACATTGTAGCTGCTGAGTTACATTGACTGAAGGATTGATTGAAACCGAAAGGCGGCCATTATGTTAGGCACACAATCAGGATTTTTACAGATTTAGAATAGGAGCACCAAACGATTGCCAGCTTAGGTAAGAAGAGAAAAAGACTAATGCTAGACAGCACTCAAATAGTACCAGCTTAGGTAAGGTTGCGGCCAGGGTGAAAACGCGCTCGGGACTGTGCATGTGATGTCACACGCGCTTTTAGCTGCAGCGATTTGCGACCTGGGTAGACGCGACAGGGAGGCGTGTCGGGGCGTGGCCGCGACGTCACTGAGCTGGTTCGCCCTAATAGGGCGTGACGCTGCCGTCGCGCCACAGAATCAAATTTATTTGATTCTTTGCGCAGTCTATGGCTGCGATCATTGCCATAAGGCATTTTGATCGCACCGCGCATGCAATTGGTCAGGTTACGCATGGACGCGGCCTAAGAATGTAGAATTATACATTGTCACATGCTTTACATATAAAAATATGAAGAAAAAAAATGGGAAGTAGCATTGCTTCTTAATGTGATTGCAGCGTTTTGGTAAAGTACAGGTTTTTTTTAACCTTCTCTCTGTACTTGAGGACAAGGCAGGGAAAGGGTTGAAGAAGCAAAGCACTAATACGGAATCAACTGAAATGGACACAATAAACTTTTGGGGGTGGAATAGCCTCCCAGCCAACGCTATGCAATGCGTTACAGATGCCTCTCCAGCACGGCGGAAGTTAATGTCCTTTCTGAGAAACGGTATTCAAAAAAGTTTGAAAGAACAGAGGAGAATAACAAATATTTCCAGCATGCCTGACGGGACTACAAAAACAAAATGGCTGCTGATCAAAGGGTCTTAAACACACGTTACTGCTGTGACAAACAACATTTTTGTCCCTTTATTAGATTCTTTTTTTTCTTCTCCGTCTGAAAACTGCAGAAGGTAGTGTATAGTTTGTGAAAGAAAGCTTGGCAGGGCCGTATTCTTCGATTCCTAATTACCACCTTCAGTCTAAGAAGAAGACTAACAGAAATACCATAAAATGTTGCAGCTGCATTGTTATTCCGCTTGATTGGTTTGTTAAAAGTCGGCAGCTGAAGTAAAAAGCAAAGCTCAATAGATGTTTTGTATTGTGCCCAGGGAAGTGAGAAAAGGCAATGATTGTATTTCCAAATAGGCAGCTGGCAAGGACGTGCTAAATGGAAGATTTACTATTAATTTATAGTAATTGATTATAAATAAAGGTCGGGGTAACCTAGACCACATCCTTTCAGCCACTGCAAACATGCGCTGGGCAGAGTTTTCTGGGAGGAGCAACCCATTTTTTGTGGGATTTTTATGGCAAGAAATGCTGATGGTGCAGGAAACATTTTTCACGTATAAAATTATAATGGTCCCATGTGTCTAGCAGAGCAAAGCAAATCATTATTCTGAAAAGGAACACGTTCACGTACAAAGGTGTAGGAAAATGTTTATTCTTTCCAGCCGTGTGTCTGCACCCCTCACACCATTAAAAGACCCCCAATTTTTTGTTCTTAGGTTTTATTTTATGTTTTTCTTTTTGAGCTCAGAGATGTATGAGGAGATTCTGCAAGCGGTGGCAGACAGTTACTTTTTACCCTGTTTGGTGGGCTTGGGTCAGAGAATAAAGAGAGCATTTAACTCTGTTCAGATAAATCTTACTCACATTCAAAAAATGCAATTAGGGAAATATGTAAATCTAGATGTTTCATCAAATTCTGGCTAAGGGGTTACCAGTTCTTTTCTCGTACAATGACTGAACTAAAGAACTTTAGTGTCTGTGTAAGCACCATTGTCTCAAAGGCAGCGCTTGTTGGAACCAGAGTCCAGCCTGGCCGTGGGAAATACCTACATATCTGACACAAGCCCTGTTTCTGAGAGAAAAGGCGGTGGGACAGAAAAAGTATGGAGATTTTACTGTTGCATTCTAGTCAGCCATGATCTGCGTAATTTGCTTTGATCAGGAAGATAAACTAATTTTCCTATATGCTGGATCAAAGTAATTAGCAATCCAATGCTTTCATGTCAAGTGAAAAGAGTGCAGGAAAGGAGAGCAGGAATTGCAATGGTGGGAGCAAAGTACATGTTTTTCGGCTCATCTGAGACCATTGTTGCTTCGAGATACAACAGGGTCAGAAGAAGCGGTCCCATAAGTAAGGGGCAGTTTCATGAGCTGGCATACAGGGCAAAACCTGATGAATTATGGCCAGGTTCTAAAGCTAGATCTGCTTGATTAAACTATCTTTGTCACACTTTAATGCTGTGTTTTTCTTTTGAGGAATATATTTTTGGTACACAACTCATTGTGACGCTTGCCGAGAATTGTGAGGTCTGCAAAGTACACATGAGGTCAGTGAAGAAGTCTCATGTTACTACTATAAAAAATCACGCCATATGAAGGACCTCTATGTTTACTACAAATGTACTGTATGCTGTGACAAAGACTTCACTCAATGAATTGGCACTTCAGGTGCTGCAGTTTTATTTGGGACTTTTCTAATTACAATCCTTATTTCACATAACACATGAGTGTCAGAAACTGTTTATCACACAGAAAAGTTTTAGAAAGGCCCTGGCCTGTGTTCAGGAATACATTTTCATTTTGTTTGATTACAGCATTCACATGTTAAAAAAAAAATATATATATATATATATATAATCAAAAAATAAATAGATGATACCGTTCTGTGGCTAACGAAATGCTTTTATTTGTGCGAGCTTTCACAGAACGGTATCATCTATTTATTTTTTGATTATTGAAGCTCGGCTAACACGGTACTGATACCTCATATATATATATATATATATATATATATATATATATATATATATATATATATATATATATATATATCAGATATTTACCAGAGGTGAATATGGGAAATGGAGACAGCACACAGCCAGAAGAGTATAAAAAACTGTATTAACATACTATGTTAATACAGTTTTTTATACTCTCCTGGCTGTGTGCTGTCTCCATTTTCTGGATTCACCTCTGGTAAATATCTGCTCCATTTGTGCATATGGGATAAGCATCAGTAGAACACGTTTACAGTGTGCCAAATGCCTCTGCTCTCTCTCTATATATATATACATATATATTTTTATAATGTCTATTAATCCTTTTCTATGTAGCCCCCTTTCCCTGTGACTAAGAAAAACTACCCGTGCTGCCGTTACCTGTGGCTCACAGGAGGCCTAAGCCTCCGCCGCTGGGAGCCTGGGATTGTCTTGTCTATATTTGCATTTTTAATTATGCAATATATATTACAAATACGCTGAGATAGCTAAATATACATTTCCCATATTAATTATAATAACTATTATATGGGTTAAACATACGAGGGGGATGAAATTGGTGTCAGCTTTGAAAATGTTTCTTAGACTGACAGCATGTTATGTCTGTTTATATCATCATTGATGCTTGCAGTGGGGCTCTTTCTAATCTTATTCCCACGGTTTTAAAGATTTTTTAGATAGATATGTGTTTCATGCATTGGTGTTCATACTGGTCACGATAGCTTGTTTTTGATTTGTCTAACCTACTCATAGATTGTGCTATTATCTGTGTTTGCTATTTAATGTATATGGGGCACGGTTTGGTTGCTATGGACGCTTTTGATACACTTGAGTTAGGCGCAATTATCATGCTTCGTATGCTATTGGCTTTTACCTTTTGCGGTGCCGTCAGCCATGCATACGCATAGGTTAAACTTTCCTTAGTAGGGCGGGTTGCCATGACAATCAGGGACGCTGCGAGGTTTGCGCGCTGTACCTGGTTGTATTAAACATGGCATTTGAACTGCGCATACTCAGGAGGCTTTCCCTTACATAACATGGCGAGTTTCCATGACTACAGGGGACGCTATAGTCTGCACATGCGCCCTTTATACAATACGGTGTCTCATAAGTGCCATATGGATCTTCCTGGCTTCCAGTACATGATAAACACAGAGCAGCAGTCTTTTAATTGAGTCCTTAAAGGTAGGCGTTGCCACAATTCTAATTGAGTCTGGGTAAACATTGACTGTCCTATCAGGGCTATCTTTCTAAGTGACATAGTAAGAACATGCATTGCAATTGGCACATTGGGTTTTAGCTACCATTTGATGTGTCATGTGGGGTTTTGAGAAGTGTTCTCATTGGTTGATTGTATGATTTGTGTGGACTGGTGGGGGTATAAGTTGCAGTGGTCTTCATTCTAACACTGTATGACCCTGAGGAAGGTTCCGTTTGTAGGAACCGAAACGTTGACTTTTGTGTTTTAATACACTTTTGCATTTCTACCCGTGTGTGCTGTCTCTCCTTACTGGACCATCATCTGGTAATATACATCTTTTATGATTTTCTGTGGGACAAGCATCTGGATTTCCTAATGTTTATGTGTGTGCCGGCTGCGAATAGATTTTTATATATACATATATACTGTCTATTAATCCTTTTTTATGTAGCCCCCTGTGACTAAGGAAAACTACCCGTGCTGTCGTTACCTGTGGCTCACAGGAGGCCTAAGCCTCTGCCGCTGGGAGCCTGGGGTTGTCTTGTTCCTCTGATTACAGCGCCTCCACCTGGGAGTGATCCTAGCGGAGTAGGATAACCCCTCACAGGAACCAATACAGTCAGTAATTACACACACACAGAGTATATAACAGGAGTCTTTACTGAACACACACAATATAACACTATATATATATATATATATATATATATATATATATATATATATATACTGTACATATATACAAGGTCCCCATAATGCAGCACCCACACCATAAACACAACCCCGTGGAACCCCGCAAAGTACTGAGGTGCCCTGGGCACCTAACCACCCAGTGTCCACAGAGCCACGCCCACCCAAACAGTGTGTGGAGTAGCGCTACCAACTGTGTATGGCCATTGGTGCACGTTGGGTACCTTCCTGGTCTTAGGCCAGACAAGGCTGACTTGGATAGTGGATCCGCCGAACAGCAACGTGGTCCCACGCCACGATCTACTGGATCTTCTCCTGTCCGCAGGTGTCTGCCTCTGGAGGGAGCTCCCGCTGGAGGGTGCCCCTTAATGTCTCTGATACATATGCCTGGGTCTGGTCCCAGACCTCAGATCAAGCACACCGCGTGGCGTCCATCACTGGTGTACTAACACTCTACACAGCTACTGAGGGAAGCGTCCCTATCTATGGGCCTTCCCTGCAGCAGCCAGAACCTGAGGGGAGTCAGGCCTAGCTGGGACCTATGGGGAGATCTGGCCTAGTCCAGTGGAGCACTGCTCCCTGGACACTACCATTTCTTCCTGCGCCCCTGCTCCGACTGGCACCCGGTCCTCTGCATGCCAAATGTATCTTCTTCCCCTTTGTGACCCTCGCAGCCCTATTGGCTGTGCTGGTCCATGTGTTGTACAGCCCCGAGGACTGCTGGGACTCGTAGTCCCATGCGGAGCCTCTCTTATGGCCGCCACACTAACTGTGCCCTGCGCATGTGCATCGGCTCTATTGTGCCTGCGCGACTATACAAGATGGCGGCCCCCGCTTGTCGAGTACACCACGGTAGTTCCGACGACCTGGTCGCCTGCCTGCAACCTTCCCCCCTCCCCGACCAAAGGTAAAAGGGGGACCCGGCTACACTTATAAAACATCCAAATGTATCCTAAGGAAAAATAAGACACCAGATCAAACCATTAGATCCAACAGTGCACTGAAAGGGTTAACAACGAATTTCATCTTGACTGATGTTATTTCTCCTCTTTCATTTGGTAAATGTATGGAGTGTTGTAACGGTTACGTTTATCTAATCGGTGTGTTAAATTACAGTTTGTGAATGTTGTTTTACCCTTCCTTAATTTTAGAAGCCATTCTCTTTCATGCTGCCTTTAATTGTTTGGTGTTCTTGTTATTAAGTTTGGCTGTAACCGGACGTCCACTCGAATACATCTCGTGGTCTGTGAATTATTGCACTAATACTTCTGCATATGAAATACAGATACAGTACATGTGTACATGTATGTGCAACTCGTTTAGTATGTATTTAACATTTGCATTAAATGTTTGATCCCATGAATCTGCAAATTGGAGGACTTGTGTTGACAGCTTGGCAGCAATCTCTCCTCCCCCCCCCCCCCACCCCCACCCCCGAAACCTATGAGCATAACTCCTATAATGCTAGTATCGTGCCCCTTGAACATTCCCTGATCTCTTATGAAAATGAGTTTTAGTGTTAGAAATCATTGTTTTCTTAATCTCTACCTTCTAAGGGTTATCGTGCACTGGGCCATGGGGAGAGCTCCATTTCCCCTCCCGAACACTTCATATTTCAAGTGCTCATATCTCCTGAATCATCAGATGTTAAAAATTAAAACATCCCTTGAAAGGGCACGAGGAGATGTTTTCAATTAAATCTGAAACAAAAAACGGTGATCAGTGCAAACTGACCAAATATGTCAATAACGAAAACACTTGAGGTTTGGCTACTACATGTCTGGCTGACTGCAGTAAGACAATAATCTGCCTATAGTTGAGTTTCAACTACAACTCATTAATTAATGTAAACCTTCTATAGTTGTTCCTAAACGTGTTTAGTGTGAAAGATACTGTAAAGCAGGGTTGGGCAACTCCAATCCTGAAGGGCCACCAACAGGTCAGTCAGGATATCCCTGTTTCAGCACATGTGGCTCAATCAGTGGCTCCATGAGCCACCTGTGCTGAAGCAGGGATATCCTGAAAACCTAACCTGTTGTTGGCCCTTGAGGAGTTGAGTTGCCCAACCCTGCTGTAATGCATTGTTCAAAAATACATTACAGGACCCTGCAATACCAAAACTAGGCATTGACCTTCACTACTAGCAGACATTGAGATATCCATCATCTGCTCAATCCCCTCTGGGCCAAGTGTGTTGCTGGATCTTCCTTTGGCTGCTAGTGATAGATAAATTAAGGCATGATCCTATGGGCACGGGGAACACGCACAGGGTAAAATCCTCTCTGTGACATGTAATGGTTGTGACATTTATGTTATACAGCTTTATCATGGGGGTGCTGTATGAAATACAGGTTTTTGTGTGCATAAAAGACTCATGTTGGACATTATTTAAGGCGATCAAAAGACAGTAATGCTGGAGCCTCCAGTTGTGTATCATTAGCTCAGAGATAGAATCCGGAACTCACAAATTTTCTTCTCACGACAGAAAAAAAAAAAAGACCTTGCACTCCAATCAGTATTTTATTTGGATAAGAAGAAACACACATTTGTCCTTCATAACGATTGAAGTTATCAGTTGAAAATGCCTTTTTTTTTTTTAGCTGATTGCCTTGGATAAAAATGAAATAACAAGACATGACAAATAGAGGGGCCGGTTTGACTAATTCACCAAAGAATGTTGCTTCCAGGCCTTTGTTGCAAAATGTCTTGTTTGCAGCTCTGCCTTAGAGTTGAAATAACAACCCATGAATACCACTGGTGAAATGGCTATGTACACAAGGTGAATGCTAAAGTTTGCCCCTCTGAACGGACCTTTTAATCTAGGCATTATCTTGGCTCTGGTAAAGTGTTCACTGGCCTTGCGTACAGATTAATGGGGAAAGCCCAGGCTCAGAGTCGAGCTATTTGCAGAAACAGTTTTAAAGATTCACTGATGGTTGACAAATGCCATTTCAGCTTTCAATGCCATCAATATGCAATTGAAAAGGTTTTGAAGGGACGTCCACCCACTATAGAGAAAGAAGACTTTGAAAGATCTCTGTGGTAGCCTTCTTTCACCGTCTCCCTTCAGACTACGGGATTCTGAAACGCGTGGCTATGGAGGGAAAAAAAAGGGTTGGGGGTATGGCCCCTTTCAAAGATTTTTTGTGCAGCAGAAAGTGCTAATGTCCTATTGTTCCGTTCTGAAAACTGAATAGAATTGCCCCAGGGAATGCTATGGTCAACTCTTCAAAAGATTTTCTACTAATAGTTTCTTAATATAGAAAATGGAAGTCCCAAATACGAAAATAAAATGCATCCAAATTAAAAGACGGAGGGTATTAACTAGTCTGCTGCTATCTCAGACACATCGCCATTTACTTACTGTAGCCACATTCTGTATATTTTATTTAGTAAAGTCAAACCCCACGGATCTAAATGAGTGGGAGTTCTTTGGGGCCATAAAGATGACAAAGAATATCTGGGACATAACACCTGAGTCGCCCCAAAGGTGTCTCCCTAAGAAGAGAGGCTCCCCCATGTGCCTTCACTGCCCCTATTCACCAAGCAGGCATAGAAGAAGTTAACAGCATGAGGACAAGAGCCACTGCGGACCCCCGGGAGTCCATGAGCCCCATCCCCCTGCATATCTGAATGACTTACTATGTGTTGTCATGCTGCTTTTGTCATTTTCACAAAGAATCTCTGGGACATAAAACTTGAGTTTCTCCAAAAGTGTTAGCCTTTGGCGGCTGCTGAAGGGCAGTCAAAGTGTGTCACCGTTTGCTGCTGTTTGGTAATGTTACAGCTGCTTTATTGCCTCTGAAACTCACCAACCCTCTCATCATCCCCTGTACTCAATGTCTACTTACCCTGCCTATAGATTGTAAGCTCCTTGAGGCAGGGCCTCTTCTAACACATTTAAGGTCTATCCTACATCTTTTAACACCATTTTAATCCTGTCTGTAAATGTTACGTATGCCCATTATCATATCTCTGTCTGTCCGTCAAATGTCTATGAACTGAATGTGTATTACCTTTGTTCATTTAATGCAACCAGTTATTATTATAACTCTGACTTTTCTTGCCTGTCTCTTATGTAACAAAAATAACTGTATTTAATTGTAGCTCTCAAACGACTGTAAAGTATTGCGATCCCCATTAAGTGGAGGCCTGTATTTACGTCAAAAGTAAATGATGATGATGATGATGATGATGATGATGATGATGATGATGATGGATGGATATGTAGGGGAAAATGCTGACTTCTACATTTGAAACGTTGTTAACATGTACTGTATAAGACCATTGATGAGTAAAATATTTTTTGTGGCAAAATGTATTGCATTGGCAGCAAAGTAGGGACATGATGAGGGCATTCTTTATGCTGAACATTACAATGTTCAGTGATATTAACATTAGTTAAACATGCACTGGTATTTAATAATAGCTTAATAATATTATTTAATAATAGCAGTCTTCCTAAAGGAGCATCATTGCATTACATCAGTGTTCTGTTGCCAGTTATTGACGCATACTTTCTATTGAACCATACACTCTACTATGCACCACTGTATCTATGAGTCAGGGGACATGTTTTGCTGTAAAGGGTGTCCATTTGGGAGTTTTAGAACTACAAAGAAAGTGATGACTGATTAGGCACAGGAATGAGGTTGATAAAAGGTACCTGATAGGAAGCCTGTATTTTGTGGATATGAAAATATACTGCTTTGTGTAAACTTTCTATGAGGCTTTCATGTTTTCGACGCTAGATTAAATTGCCTCTGGGGTTTACAGATGCCGAAGATTTGGCTGATGTTTTTTTTCTTTTCTTCAAACTAAAGATAGATGATATTAGGAAATGAAGTTAAAGCGTGTGTGCTTGATCTGCCCAAACTGAACATTTTGATCTATTACTCTGAGTTGTTTATAGTATACAAGAGCCTCCTATTAGCCTGCCTGAAACTGGTGAACTTTACAGTAGAAACACAAAGACTTTTTTGAATGGATTTGCCAACCAAAGATATATGAGAAAAAACTAGTGAAGCAAAAATGCTGGGAGGCAAAATGTACTGAGGCAGGAACACCAGCCTGTCTTGAGGATGATAAATCAAAGTTAATCTAAAATGTTAGGATTTCTTAGATTGGTATTTGGACAGGTGAACATTGGGTATATCATCCTTTAAGGGAATGGCTTTTAAATTCTTATGTAAAAAAAAAAAATTGCCTCTATTTTCATTTTAATTATTGCCACTGTTAGATCATCCAATATTTTCCCACTTATAAAATTATTTAAAGTCATTTTTTTCATAAACAGCTTCAGATAAGGCCGCGTCCATGCTGCCTGCTAGCGAGCGCGGGACCGAGCGCTGTGATGTCACGCTCGCTTGAATTAAGGGCGCTACCTGGCCTGCAGGGTTGCGCCATGAGGGGGTGTGGCGAGGGCTAAACCGCGCACATGACCGGCCCATCGCATGGCAAAAACCAAAAAAATTGTCTCTGCATCCATTGCGCCTACCCACACTCACGTGCATGCCAGTGCGCAGTATGGACGCTCCAAGTCATTTACATTGCTTTGATCGCACGCTAGCGCGCCATCAGCATGAACGAGGCCTTACAGTAATGAGCATTGCTGCTCTTGAATCAGAGGCCCGGATCCACAAAAGGGTGCTAAACCTTAGCACGCCTTTACTTTTGTTCATATGAATGGAAGCTAAGGCGGGCTAAAGCTTAGCACCTTTTTGTGGATCTGGTCCAGAGAGTGTATTATGGTCAAGTGCTCTCACTGTGTTATATAGTAGCTTCACTTTATTTCTTTGCTTTATATGTTAAAATGTAACATGCCTGCACAGAGCTCTGTTGGACATTACAGTAAAACTGTTGGTAACCTTTATTGATAAATCTGGAAATGTACTGTACTAGCATAAACTTTAAGGAAAAGTTTGATTAAAAAAAAACTCTATAATGCACTATGTAAGAGAATGTGTGAAATAAGTAGTTTGCAATGTTTCCCAGTATTTTGATACTGTTTGTTTGCACAGTTGTGGGTATAATGATTCTCCCCATCACACAGACCCTTGCCAGTTTCATTTGGTTTAGTGCAGTGTTTCTCAAACCTTCTCCTTGTGAGCCACGGCCACGCCAGGTTTCTGAGGCAGCCACCTAGCATTCTAATAACTTGCACCAAAAAAAAGTGCATTCCCTGGATGCAAGTGCGTTGGTGGCTGAGGGTTTAGTGCACGTCCCCACTTGTCTTTAATGAATGGAAGTAAAAAGTCCTCTCCTAGCGTAGTGAGTTCTCTACTCAACAACTAAAATTGTTGGCAATAACTTTGTCTACTTTCTGCAGAAATCTTTCAACAGTCGGAAATACATTATCACACCCTCCCACTGTACCAATTTGGCTGGTACAGTACTGTTTTACCACTAGGTGTACCAGTCATCAAGCAGTACCCCTTGTACAAGTTTTCATGGACCCTTTAAATTGTAAAACGCTTTGATACCGCTGGTAGGATGACAGTAGCCAGCCAATGAGGAGGCGGGATTAAAGCGGTTGCTGAGCAGAGGTGCTCAGTCAGTTCTGACATGCGCTGTGAGCGAAGACGTAGAGCCCCCCCCCCAACCAGTGTCACCCTCTGGGGCTTTCCTTATTGAGTGGTGAGGTGAGGAAGCCTGAGCGTGGAGGCTGCAATGTGGTCTGGTGACCTTTCGGCTTTGTCTGGCTGCTCGGGGGGTAAGGTCTCTGACCCTTTTATGGGAGTGTTACTGTGACTATAAATATTTATTTATTCAACTGCTATGTAACTGGTCATACAGTGACCCCTGTGTGATAAGCTCACACTGCCTCCTGGCAGGTTCCTTTCAAATGTGACATGTGACTGTGATGGACATGAGGAGGAAGAAGAGCCTTTAAAAAGTGGGGTAACCATGTTAGATCAGATCGGTTCAGACCTGATTGCTACCAGGTTCGTTCGAGGTCAGCTGAGAGTGAACGTGTGTACGTGATAATAGGAGCTGAGAGCTACAGTTTCAGAGTGGACAAGAGTTCGCGCGCCACCGGAGAGGACCCTCAATGACTACAAAGACACAGTGGTACCAAAACAACATTTTGAAAAACAGGTCTGTAACAGGTTCAGTACAACATGAGCTCCCACGGTGTGATGGCACCACCATAGGCGAATATACTTAAGATTGGGTGGCTACTACACCACTGACTCACCCGTGCAGTGCTTTTGGGGATTGTATTATATTTGTGTACAGTGTGTAGAGATTCTCTGCTGAGGATCACAAGGTGAATGAGCTTAATGAGTGTATAGTAAATTAAGTGAATTACTCATACTGTGTTTGTATTATTTCTGCCATCTCACCATGGGCCTTGTGTGGAGGGGTTACATATATTAATAGTGCCGAGAAAATGTTTGTGAACCCCTTAGAAGTTTCACATACTTCAAACCTAAAATGTTGTTAGATCTTAATCTAAGTCCTAATAATAGATAAAGATAGCCTGATCAAACAAATGACAAAAACATAATACTTTTTCAACATTTATTTATCCACAAATGATTCAACATTCAATATCTATGTGTGAAAAAGTATGTGAACCTTTAGATTCAGTACCTAGTGGCACCCCCATGAGCAGCAATGACTGCAACTAAGCGTTTCCTGTAACTGCTGGTCAGTATCTGACATCGGTTTTGAGGAATTTTGGCCCATTCCTCCTTACAGAACTGCTGCAACTCAGTGCATTTGAGGGCTTTGACAGCTTGCATTCACATTTCGATGGGCTTTAGGTCCGGATTTTGACTAGGCCATTATATAACACATGCCTTGATAAAGTGCTCTGTGTAGCACAAAACATGTGGGTAGGGTAATGCCCTGCCTTTTTTCCTTCCATGACTATTAAACCCTTTTATGGATAATGCACTTTCTTCCTAATTCTCTTTTTTGGATGATTCCGGTTGTGCTCTGCCATTTCTCTCTCCCATTGCATCCTATCTCCAAGGACGGAAGCACACCTTGAAGGCCTGACAGGATCAACATGGACGCTGCAGCAGATTCGTGAGTTTTTCCTGCTTGCTACATAGTCATATTATTCTACTAAGGGATTAGGGTATTGTTTATTGGGGTGATTATTAGCCTTTGGGTTCCTGGACAATTTGAGAGCCATCTATGTTGGTTTACCAACTAGGATACCACACCCAGTACCCTCCCTACAATCAAGATCACATCCCAGACCTCACACAGGATTCATTATCATTATTCCATTATTACTATAGCTGTATACGGTTCTTAGCACCACGCATTATACTTCTATTATATAACACAGAATTTCTTCTTCTGCAGCCATTCTTTTGTAGATCTGCTTATATGTTTATGATCATTGTCTTGCTGCATGACCACTTTCGCTTCAGCTTCAGCTCACGGATGGATGGATGGCCTGACATTCTCCTCTAGAATTTTCTGACACAGTGCAGAATTCCCGATTGTGTCAATGATGTCAAGCCTTCCAGGTCGGGAGGCAGCAAAGCAGCCCCAAACCATCACGCTCACACCACCATGGTTGACAGTTGGGATGAGGTTCTTCTGTTCAATAAAGAATATCAGAGTATGTCATCAGAGAATGAAACAGTAGTGAAACATGTTAGATTTGGATTTACTAAGCTACTGCAGCTCCCTGTGACGCGTGACGTATGGTGAGGATTCCCTTCTGCTGAGGCTATTGGCTGCTGATCCGTGGACATCCGTGTACGAGTGTGAGTAGGCACCACTGTTTGAATATCTCCTCCCAGCACCCCTGACCATGCGCAAGGTACAGGGGAGTAGGAGATGTGCAGTGTCTCCCCTCAACAAAATTGGAGGCGACGGATACAGCAGGCATACAACAGAAGAGGACTGTGGACTCCACATTGCTTGGAATGTGAACAGGATTATTGCTGAAGCGGGGAGCCTACCGCCACACGCTGGGAAGCTATCCAAAAATGCTGTTTTTGATCAATCATACTGGCTGCAAGTGCAATATAGTTCTGACTAAGTCTTTGTAATAAATTTATTGTGCCATGATCTTTTTCTCTTTTGTTTCCATTGCATAGTCTGTATATACTAGAGATCTAGCCTGTCTTGATTAACCTCTGTCATTCCGATAGGAAGAAAACTACAGTACAAGTCATACTCAAATTGTAAGTGCATGAATATTAATTGCAAGAACTTTCAAAAGGGAGTTAATTTTTATGAACACATGGCTATCTTCTTTGATTTTTTGCCTGGACTATCAATAACAAATATACTTGGGTCAACGCGCTGGAGGACATTCTTTCTTCTCTGCTCACATTTGGAGGGACGTGGAACTTTCTCCTGGACTCTGGCAGACTTAAGTATATCTATATTGGACTCATTACCTTCCTTCATTAACACTTTTAAGTTGTATTAACACTGTATTTTGTCATATATATTAGTAGTAGTAGTTTAGTGATTAGCTCTACTTTATCCTTTTTTTCTTCTGTTAGAATGCAGTGTTTGGTTTTCGCCAAACATACGTTTCTCATTGAGGCCAAAAAGTTCTACTTTTTATTCGTCTGCCTAGATAACATTGTTCTAGAAGTCTTGTGAGTCATCTTTGTACTCTTTAGCGAACTTCAGATGGACAGCAATGTTCTTTTTAGAGAGCAGTGGCTTCCTCTATTCCATCCTTCTGTGAACACCATTCTTGTTCAGTCTTTTCCTGATAGTTGTCATGAACACTCACATTAGCCAAGGCGAGAGTGTCCTGCAGATCCTTGGATGTTACTCTGGGGTTCTTTGTGACTTCCTAGATGATTTGCCGGTTTGTTCCTGGAGAGGTTTTGGTTGGACGATAATTCTAGGTAAAGTGACTGTGGTCTTGAACTATCTCCATTTGTAGACTACCTGTCTGACAGTGGATTGGTGGAGCTCTATATCCTTAGAAATTGTTTTGTAACCCTTTTTAGACTGATGAGTAGTCATAACTGCTTTTCTGAGGTCCTCAGGGATTTCTTTTGATCGCGGCATGATGTGTTTCCACACACCTGTATGGTGAAGACCAAACTCACAAAGTCATTATATAGGGTGGGGCCTCCGAAACTCATTCCTGAAGATCTACCTAATTATTTAAATACCTGATTCTAATGATCCCCTTTAATGTAGCTGCTAAAACTAAGGTTTCACTTACTTTGCACATACCCTGACTCTTAATCTTAATCATTATTTGTCTAATTCATACATCATTTTATTTCAAAAGACATGGAATTGGTTAATTTAAACCCTATTGGATATTTAAGAAATTGCTGGTTTTGATTCAAGAAGGTTATAATAGAAAAACTATGGAATTTCCATAATTATCATTGGGGTTCACAAACTTTTTCTTGCCACTGTATATGTGTGTGCATATAATGTATGTATGTATATATATGTAGCCATGTGTAAAATTGGTGTACATATCTCTTTCTCATGCTGGCAGTAAACCTGATAAGTATACAGGATTGCCAGCAACAATCATGGAGGTTTGCCCTCAAACCCTGGTGAGGTGTCATATGTCCCAAACGAAGTGACAACATGCTGTATGTCCACCCTTAGTGACCCAGAGTGTGTCTGTGTTTCTGGAGGTGATATAAGACACAGTACTGCCTAAAGTTAGCTGTTCAGTTGGTGTTCTGACTCTGTTCAGGAGAGTCACGTGGAGGTCTGCAACAGTGTTGCAGTGGTCTGATGCAAGAGCTGTGAGTCTGTGCAGCTCTGAGCAGAGAGACAAAGAAGCTGTTGAATCTCCCTAAGGCCTCGGTCCCGCTGCGCTCGTTGGCGCGGGCGGCCACATGCGAGTTCCCCACCAGCAGGGGAATCCTGCGGAGCCGGTCCCGGTCCCCCCTGGCTGCACAGCTTACTACACGCTGTGGCGCGTCAGCCGCTATGGGACACAAGAAAATGGTGATCCCTAGTGTTGATGCGTCACGTGGTGTGGCTGTGAGCCAATGGGGAGGGGAGGCTTCGGGAGGAGGAGAGGCTTCGGGGAGCGGGGAGGAGTGTGGAGTGAAAGCAGCGTGAGTGCCTGTCTGTGTGTGTGTCTGAGTGCGTGCCTGCCTCTGTCTGTGTGTGTGTGTATGAGTGTGTGAGTGCCTGCCTCTGTCTGTGTGTGTGTGTATGAGTGCGTGAGTGCCTGCCTGTGTGTGTGCGCATGTGTGTGTTTTACTTACCATCAGCAGCTCCAGCCCGAGCCCGTGGAGAGGGGGGGGGGAAAGTAGCGGGTCCCTCTGCTCAAGCCACGCCCCCCCTCCCTGTCAATCCTCCCACTCCCGCCCACCTCCCGCTCCGGCTCCCGCTCCCTACAGACCGCATATCGCGGTCTGTGTATGTCAGCGCACCGCCTGTCTGCAGTGTGGGCGCGCTGACTCTGGGAGCCTTAGCCTTAGGGGAGAGGTGGAAAGCAACTCCATTAGGAGAAGGAGGAACCTTCCAGATGGAGTGCAGCAAAGGAATGAGCGGCTAAGCTGCTAGCTGTGAGGGGCAGCTGGCCCATACTACCAAGCAACAATAAAGATGCCCTGTTCAAAGACAACCCCACTGTGTGAGTCTGGAATTACTCTGCAGAGGAAGGCACCACAGAGGAGTTCCTCATCAGAACCATCCCCATGCGGACGCAGGGATCCTGATGAGGTGGAGGCGCTGCACTGGATATAGGTAGGACTCATGCACACTACCTCAGCTGCCTGTCTGGGTTGACAATCCCCAAACACCATCATGTGGGAGACTCAGGAGTCCTGTTGCCAACAGGTGCACCACCAGACACGACCATGTAATGGGGACTGGTTAGACCACAGGGGCCAATGTGAGATTGGGTGGGTCAGGCCAGGCCAGAAAATCCGTTACATATATATATACTTAATAGACACATATCTTCATCAATGCTATGTTGCGGGGTATGCATTATCATAAACTGTATTGATTCATATTGCCAGCAGGCCCATCATTTTTGGAATATATGGAATCCAAGGACGAGGCACCATTGATGATTGGCTAGTAGGCATAAAAGTTCACAGTATCCTGTTTTGCTACCCAAAAAAGATAATTAAGTTAAATCATATTCATATCCATAATCATGATCTGCAGAGTGATGGCTGATATGATCAAAGAATACGAGACCTCCTTGTTTAGATGATATAGAAAAATGACCAGGGGAATTGCTGCTTTAGAAATCAAATAAGATGTCTGCTAACTTGGGAAAAACTAACAAAGTTTCTTTTCTATCATCATTTGCTCAGAATGTAATATTGATCTAAATCTGAATTCCAACATTATCCAAGACATAGAAAGTGTAGTATTGTGTCAGCTTGGTACAGCAGTTTATCTCTCCTTTGTTCTGATTTATTTACTTTGTGATCCTTTCTTTCTTGTCCCTAATTGTTTGCCTGCTCCCTCTGCTGGAGTCTTGGCTCTACTGAAAGAGAGAAAGAAAGAAAGAAAAAGAAAAGGCATCCTGAAGATTAACCAGTTAGGTAGTGTTTGCTCTGCAAATAGATCATAGTCTGCTCAGGCTACCAGCTCTTTGATGCAAATAATCTTTCATGTTCAAAGGAAGGGTTTTTTTTTTTTTTTTTAAATGGGTTTTACAGAAGGTAACCTGAACAATCCTCTCTTAAGGCAGACAGTTTTACAAGACTTCTCTAAATTATATGCCGTGACTATCAAAGCCTGAGAAACATTTTATAAAAGTAAATGGAATTCAGGAGAGCAGACGACTCATTCCAATGACCTTACAATGGGGCCTATTCTAGTAGTTGCGAGAAGAGCAAATCCGTTTGGAAAAAGAGCCCCTTTCCCTGGGACATGCAGCTCGCCATATTCTAAAAGCTTTGATTGCATGCCCAAACCACGCGAGAAAGGGTTTTTGGTTTTTTTGTAGATGCGTTTTTATTACTGCTGTGCAAATCCGCGCGATAGGGTCACAGTGTCTCAATCTCGCACATTTTGGCGATTTGCCGGTATTCTAGCATCTCTGTTAAATCCAAAACCGGGTGGAGATACTCACAAATTTGATCTCGCCACCTCAAGGCTGACAAAATTGCTCCAATAGATTAGCAATATTAGCTGTTGTAGCTCTGTTGGGCAGGGACTTCTTAATTTAATTATTTTATGTGACAGGGTGAATGAATGTCACCAACCATATACCTGGCAAACCTATGTTTAGGCTTGCAGTGCAGCAGTGACGAGGTTAAGTTTCAGTTGAGAAGGGCTGCTTAATTAGTCTGACCCCAGCTGCATAATCAAGGTGTTTTAAAAACCCCAGGCTGTACACACATGCAGGCTAGCTGGTCAGGAGACAGGACCGAAGTACTGAAGAGATTACTGCTATAAGGTCTGTTTTCAAAGTACATGTGTGATGAACTGTCTGTGTCCTGCATGCTGAAGAGAAGCTGCCTTGTTTTCTATGCTGAAGAGAAGCTATTTTGGTTTTGTCTGCTGAAAATAACTATTTTGTTTTTGTATGCTGAAGAGAAGCTATTTTGTTTTTCTGTGCTGTATGTTTTTAAGGCTCGTTAAATAAGCCTTATCAAGAGAACCTGCCTGTGTGGTTGCATGTACTCTGCAACATATGGTGTGAGAAGTGCTGGGATTTTGAGAGGCCCCTGCAGTGGAAGGGCCACACACACACAAAAATGAGAAAAATGGAAGAATTTTTAAAAGAGTTTCTGTGCAAGCAGACCAGACAGCAGGGACTGTTAATGCAGGAACAGGCCCAACTACAGGCAAAGAGAGATGAAAGACTATTGCAGCAGCAAACCCAGCTCCTAACCCAGCAGCAGGCAGCACAGGAGGAGCGGAAGGCCAGGCTGCTGACCCAATTCCAGGGGTCTGCCAGTCCAGAACTTGCGAACAAACCCCCGGTCCTCCTGAGGAAAATGGCTCCGAACGAGGATCCAGAGGCTTTTCTACTGACATTTGAAAGGGTTGCCGAAGCTCAGGGCTGGTCTGCAGATCGCTGGGCAACTGCTTTGGCCCCGCTACTCATAGGAGAAGCCCAGGCCTCATATCAGGGCCTCCCAGCATATCAGGCAACGGACTACCAATAAGTAAAAGCCGCCATTCTGGATCACTTAGGTCTGACCCCAGAGATCTACCGGCAGCAGTTCCGGAACCTGAAGTACACCGCCAAGATGAGACCCCAGGTCCTCGCTCAGCGGTTATTGGACTTGTGTACTCGCGGGATACAACCCGAGGATCGCACTAAGGAGGCAATACTTGAGCAAGTTGTTATTTAACAATTCCTACAGGTAATACCCCCTTCCGCACGCTCGTGGGTAAAACGCCATGCTGCTGAAACCCCAGCTTTGGCAGTCCGACTCGTTGAGAACTTCCTTGGGGCCGAGGATCAGGCGAGTGCCCTGGACCCGACGGATCTAACTGCACCAGCACTTGCGGACACCCAAAGAGGGAGATTGGAACAACGGGGAAACTACGGCCCCTCCATACGCAACCGCCAAGTGCCACGAAAGGAGCAGTCCTTCCAACAAGGAAGAAGTCAAAACGCCGGGCACCGCCGAGACTCTCATTCCCTTTCTGATGCTGGCTTGTCGCCAAATGAGAGGAACTTCCGAGAACGTCGCCCACAGGACCCACCAGATGCCTTGTCTCCAGTATCCGGTCCAGCGGAGCGCTATCTGCGACACCCTCCTGCGCGGGAACCCTCTCCATGTTCCGCCTGCGGAGAACAAGGCCACCGGCATGTGGACTGTCCACAGATGGATTGTTCCTTCAGCAGGACCGTCGCCTCGGCCTTCACTGGAGAAAATTACAAGCCCTGGCTACTTCCAGCCCAGGTTGGGGATAAAACCGTCCAGGCCCTTGTAGATTTGGGCTCTGGGAAAACTCTGGTCTTCCAGGAACTGTTACCGCCTAACGTGTGTTGTTTTGACTCCCCATGGAGTATAGAATGTATACACGGCGATGTAAGACGTATCCGACGGCCAAAATCCGGCTACAGGTAAAAGGTCAGGAGGCCTACCTCGAAGTAGGAGTCGCTCCTTGGCTCCCTGCCCCCATTGTGCTCGGCCGGGACTGGCCTTTCTTTTCGGACCTAAAGGCTCCAGTCTCTCCCGAGGAGCCTTATTCTATAGCTCAGGAGAAGCCTGGTAAACTGTTCCCCTTCTCGGCAGACCTTTTTCCCAGTTGACACCAAGTTCAAAAGACTCGGAAGCAAAGACGCTCTGACAAATAGGACTGGTTTCAGAAATCTGGGTCTCAAGGTGACCATTCTAGTAGCCAGAAGTCACAAAAAATGGCTGGGAATGGCCAGAGGGAGGGGGATATGGGCCCTGGAGATTTACCAGACCTATACCTCCCTGACTTTTGCCAGAGACAAAGGGAAGACCCAGTCCTTGCTAGACAGTATGATAAAGTGGTGAAAATTGATGAGCAGATATTGAATGCACAGGGGGTGATAGTATTCCCCCATTTTGAATTGTCAAATGATATCCTGTATAGGGTGAATAGGCAGACACAAACAGGGGAGGTCACCAGACAGATATTGATTCCCAAGGCATTTGTTAAATCTGTGTTCACTCTAGCCCATACTGTCCCTTGGGGTGGTCACCTTGGCAGAGATAAAACATTGGACCGTATTTCGTCACGATTCTATTGGCCAGGGATGCATAGTGAAAATTGCTAAGTTATGTGCGGCATGTCCGGAGTGCCATCTAACTAGTCCGAAGGGACAAAAACCAGCCTTTTTGGTTCCTCTACCCTTGGTGTCAGTTCCCTTTGAGAGGATTGAGGTAGACTTGGTAGGACCTCTAGAACCTTCTGCGAAAGGACACAGGTTTATTCTTGTAATAGTTGACTATGCAACAAGATATCCTGAGGCGTTCCCCCTGAGAACAGCAACGGCGAAGCAAGTAGCCAACAACTTGTTGCAGCTGTTCTCACGGGCTGGACTTCCCCAGGTTATGTTGACAGACCAAGGTACAAATGTTATGGCTAAACTGATGCAGGATGTCTTAAAATTACTAGAGGTCAAGTCTGTTCGGACATCGGTCTACCATCCACAGACTGACTGATTGGTGGAAAGATTTAACCGAACTCTAAAAGGGATGCTGAGAAAATTTGTAGATTCAGAGAAGAATTACATTACTGTTGGAACTACGATCATTCACCCAGTCGCCCAAGCACGCTGCCTAGGGGTCACACTCGACTCCTCTCTCACATTCGCCCCTCACATTCAAAACATTTCTAAAACTTGTTGCTTTTTCCTCCGCAATATAACAAAGATACGCCTTTTCCTCTGTTGCTCGACTGCTAGAACTCTGACTCGGGCCCTCATTCTCTCCCGTCTTGATTACTGTAACCTCCTGCTGTCCGGCCTTCCTGCCACTCACCTGTCTCCCCTACAATATATCCTAAACACTGCTGCCAGAATCACTCTACTCTTTCCTGGATCTGTCTCAGCATCTCCCCTCATGAAATCCCTCTCCTGGCTTCCGATCAAATCCCACATCTCACACTCCATTCTTCTCCTCACTTTTAAAGCTTTACACTCTTCTGCCCCTCCTTACATCTCAGCCCTAATTTCTCTTTATGCACCATCCAGACTCTTGCGTTCTTCTCAAGGATGTCTTCTTTCTACCCCCTTTGTATCAAAAGCCCTCTCCCGCCTTTAACCTTTTTCACTGACTGCCCCACACCTCTGGAATGCCCTTCCCCTCAGTACCCGACTAGCACCCTCTCTATCCACCTT
Organism: Ascaphus truei; assembly: GCF_040206685.1. Taxonomy (NCBI): domain Eukaryota; kingdom Metazoa; phylum Chordata; class Amphibia; order Anura; family Ascaphidae; genus Ascaphus; species Ascaphus truei. The sequence continues at coordinate 96,173,213 of NC_134487.1, read as the reverse complement.
TAAAACCCACCTTAAGACACACTTGCTTAAAGAAGCATATGAATAGCACTGTGGATATTCTGAACACATGATACATAAAGCTTGGCCCCCTGCAGACGCCCTTACCAGAACTCCCTCCTACTGTCTCTGTACGTTCTCCCTACCTACCAATTAGACTGTAAGCTCCTCGGGGCAGGGACTCCTCTTCCTTAATGGTTCTTTTATGTCTAAAGCACTTATTCCCATGCTCTGTTATTTATTTGATTACCACATGCATTACTACTGTGAAGCGCTATGTACATTAATGGCGCTATATAAATAAAGACATACAATACAATACAGAAGAGAGCCTGGGATGAACTTCTCCCTTTTCTGCTGTTTGCAGTGCGGGAAGTTCCCAAGGCCTCCACGGGATTCTCTCCATTTGAACTGCTGTATGGCCGCCAACCCTGGGGTATCCTAGACCTCCTAAAGGAGTCCTGGGAGGAACAGCGGTCCCCTTCTAAGAATACCCTGCAATATGTATTGGACCTTAGGAAGTGCCTAGATGTAGTCGGCCATTTTTCTAGGGAGAATCTTAGATCAGTCCAGGACAGTCAGGAGAGACATTACAATCAAAATGCTGTGTGATGTTGTTGTTACCCAGTTGTGAGAGCAAAATCCTAGCCAAATGGCAGGGCCCATTCGAAGTACTCCGCCGCACGGGTGATGTGGATTACGAGATCGCTCAACCAGGGTCCAGGAAGGGTAAACAAATTTACCATGTGAACTTGCTGAAACCCTGGAAGATGCAGCAGTCTCTATTCATCCACCCGGTGGAGGAGGAAACGGACTTGGGTCCTCAGCCCCCACAGGAGAACATCGTGGGTGACGATAAAATCCCAATGGGTAGACAGTTGTCCTCTGAACAAAAAGGGGACTTGTTAGAAATAATTACACAATTCCATGATGTTTTTTCTGATTTTGTCCGGGGTGGGAAGGGAGCGATGATTTCAGGAACACACCAAAACAATGGAAAATAAAAACAATAATAGTGCAGTATATCAATACAATCAGAGTATATTAGATATCTTGGCTCTGTAGAAATTCCTACTTACAACAAGTGGAATATAAACAGGCAATGGTCTAACTCTGTCAGTGTAGGTGAAGTTGTATCTCCAGCAGGGGAATAGATTCAGGATCAGGGAAACTTCAAAACGGAGATCATGCAGGTGTCATATACTCGAACCAGATAGGATGTGGTATGTATGGAAGATAAAAACGGACCAAAGGTATAGATTGCAAAAACACTATTTATCACATGGAAAAGAAAGTTGGAAATGTACTTACAATAAGTACAATAACTCTGTACACATAAGGGTATCGTGAGACAGTAGAGTGCTGATCCTGGTTGGTAAGAGTACTCCCGTCCTCCCACAGCTCCAACCTCTCCGCCGATGGATGGCGTCTGACGTCACTTCCGGTAAACGGGTGACGACATCCGGTTGAAGGCAATGGAGACGGACAGCGGTGGATCGGCAGCAAACTCAGTCGTCTTCACTTCGTGGGCAGCTACAGCAGACTAACTTAGCAAGCTCTACGCGTTTCGCTGTACATAGACAGCTTCCTCAGGAGCTCCTGAGGATGCTGTCTATGTACAGCGAAACGTGTAGAGCTTGCTAAGTTAGTCTGCTGTAGCTGCCCACGAAGTGAAGACGACGACAGAGCTCCTGAGGAAGCTGTCTATGTACAGCGAAACGCGTAGAGCTTGCTAAGTTAGTCTGCTGTAGCTGCCCACGAAGTGAAGACGACTGAGGTTGCTGCCGATCCACCGCTGTCCGTCTCCATTGCCTTCAACCGGATGTCGTCACCCGTTTACCGGAAGTGACGTCAGACGCCATCCATCGGCGGAGAGGTTGGAGCTGTGGGAGGACGGGAGTACTCTTACCAACCAGGATCAGCACTCTACTGTCTCACGATACCCTTATGTGTACAGAGTTATTGTACTTATTGTAAGTACATTTCCAACTTTCTTTTCCATGTGATAAATAGTGTTTTTGCGATCTATACCATTGGTCCGTTTTTATCTTCCATACACACCACATCCTATCTGGATTCGAGTATATGACACCTGCATGATCTCCGTTTTGAAGTTTCCCTGATCCTGAATCTATTCCCCTGCTGGAGATACAACTTCACCTACACTGACAGAGTCAGACCATTGCCCGTTTATATTCCACTTGTTGTAAGTAGGAATTTCTACAGAGCCAAGATATCTAATATGCTCTGATTGTATTGATATACTGCACTATTATTGTTTTTATTTTCCATTTTTTTGGTGTGTTCCTGATATCATCGCTCCCTTCCCACCCCAGACCAAAACTGCTTCTGTAGGGAATCCTTGCATATTCCTTGGAAGTTTGAGAAGTATTTTTTTTGGGTTACACATCATTCTATGTAATATTTTTGTTGCATCTTTTACTTGTGTTGTGGGGATTTTAGCGCCGATTCAAATCACTTGAGTTCACTCTGTTTTTTCTGATTTGCCAGGGCAAACTAATTTAATTTCACATGTGATCGAGACAGCACCTGGGGTAAAAGTATGTTTCCGTCCTTATAGGTTGCCTGAAAGTCGTAGGGCCCTGGTAGAGAAGGAGGTACAAGAAATGTTACACTTAGAAGTGATTGAGGAATCATGCAGTGAGTGGTGTAGTCCACAAGTTATGGTCCCTAAACCCGATGGGAAGGTAAGATTTTGTGTGGACCTCCAAAAGGTCAATGCGGTATCCAAGTTTGACGCATATCCGATGCCAAGGGTGGACGAGTTAATTAACGCCCTTGGTAACGCGGAATATATATCCACGCTGGACTTAACAAAAGGATACTGGCAAATACCTTTAGAGGAAAAGTCCAAGTGCAAAACAGCCTTTGCCACTCCCATGGGTTTATACCAGTTTGTGACAATGCCATTTGGACTGCATGGTGCCCCAGCCACATTTCAGAGACTCATGGATAAAGTGCTGAGACCCCATAGGGCTTATGAAGCAGCCTACCTAGATGACATTGTCTAGTAAACACTGGCGGGCCCATCTAAATAGGCTGAAAGCGGTCCTCAAATCTCTAAGAGAGGCAGGGCTCACAGCCAACCCTAAGAAATGTGCCTTAGGTAAGGCGGAAACCAAATACTTAGGGTATGCAGTGGGAGGTGGAAAAGTAAGGCCACTAGCCAACAAGGTAGTTGCCCTGAAGGAAGTTCCGACCCCCCAAACAAAAATGCAGGTACGCTCTCTGCTGGGTTTAGCAGGGTACTATCGGTGGTTCATCCCCAACTACTAAGAAGTTGCAGCCCCATTAACGGACCTCACAAAAAAGTGTGCCCCTACACAAGTGGTATGGTCAAGGGAGTGTCAGAGAGCCTTTGAGGACATAAAAAGGTGTCTATCAGAGGGTCCCGTCCTTAGAAGCCCAGACTTCAACAGGCCTTTTGTAGTGCAAACCGATGCATCAGAGATAGGGCTAGGGGCAGTGTTGTCACAACAGTTTGAGGGAGTGGAACATCCGATCCTTTTTCTGAGTAGGAAATTGTTCCAGAGGGAAAAAAACTACTCAGTGATGAGAAGAAGTGCCTCGCAGTAAAGTGGGCAATCGAGGCTTTGAGGCATTACCTGGCAGGAGTCCATTTTACTCTGGTGAAGGACCATACTCCATTAAAGTGGTTAAATAGAATGAAGGACTCCAATGCTAGATTGACCAGGTGGTATATGGCCCTCCAACCCTTCTCATTTGAGATTCAGCACATGCCTGGAAAAGAAAATGCAAATGCTGGCTTCTTTTCTAGAGAAGGGGTGGATGATCGGGCTTCAGCCATGCCTGGCCCGAGCCACACACTAACATGGGAGGAATGTGACAGGGTGAATGAACGTCACCAGACATATACCTGGCAAACCTATGTTTAGGCTTGCAGTGCAGCAGTGACAAGATTAAGTTTCAGTTGAGAAGGGCTGCTTAATTAGTCTGACCCCAAAATACTGTGCAGAGAGACCTTGCTCAAACCCCTTGGTGGTAAATGCGTGCTGCCTAGGGAGAATGGCAATGTAAACATAAAGGTGTACCTAGAGGAGATGCAAAAGATCCCTGATGTAGGCGCACTGCAGACCTTTATATAATAATGTGGTCAGAGGTGAAAAAAATGTATATATAAAAACAGTTTATTTATAGAAATTTACTTAAAAACTATTAGAATGTAACAATAATTATCGGCTAAGACCCAGGGTCTTAAGGTTCTTAGCCGATAATTATTGTTACATTCTAATAGTCTAATAGTCTACCCAGTTCATGAGCCTGTCTCAGACCGTTGTTGAGACAATTTATTCCATATACTCTATATGTTACAATCGTGTGTCCACTGTTTGGATATCTCGGAAACCTTCTGAGATATCACGGTGTCTGCAACAGGCAGCAGACCTGCCTTACTAAAGGCAGAGGATACTACACTACCAAACAGGGTGTATCCACTGTGTTCTTTTGAACAATAGGCTTACCATATTTATACCTACTACGGAGCATGCACAGTAAATAAACTTACCACACAGTTCATCCACTTTAGTGTTATACTCAGTTTCACGAGTCTGTCTTGGATCGCGTTTGAAATAACTTATGTATACTTGATATATTAACATCATATGTACTCCTTTGGAAATTTCATGTGACCTCGTGAGATTTCACGGCGTCTGTAGCAGCCAGCAGACCTGCCTCACTTAAGACAGAGGGTACAATACCCCTAAGCAAGCTCCATCCACCGTGTTTCAGCAACAAATGTCACTATATTTGTAACCAACTACGGAGCATGAACAGTAAATAGCCTACCACGTAATTCACCTGCTACAGTGCAGGGAAAACGCCACCACGCATTGCCTGCATATTGAAGCTGTATACTTACACCGGAATTGACATCACTTTCTCAGAGCTCCACTATCTACACTCTTATATTGCAATTATATGTACTCCGTTGGTAATCTCATAGATTTCGTGAAATATCAGTGTGTTTGTAGCAGGCAGCAGATCTGCTTCACTTTAGGCAGAGGGCATTATACCCCTATACAGGCGCTATTTAGTGTGTATTGAGCAATAGCTTCATTATTCTCTACCTACTACGGAAAATGTACAGCTAATAGCCCCCCACGATTTTTACTTACCTTAGTTTACGAAAACATCCTTAATCATTGCTCTCATCCTGAAGTCTGTATACTTATACAGTTATTGAGCTTATGTTCACTACAGTACACTCACCTGGAGACCTACCTTCCTCATAACATAGTTATATTACCCTATAAAGTACCTACCACAAAAATGGCCTTACAGACATAGGATTCATTATATACTTTGGGAGTATCTCTGGTACACACTTGTTCTCATGATACCTCCACAGGAGACTCGCATTTCTATTAAACAGTATACGCAGTTAAACTGTCTTCACAGAGTACACCTTTTGAGCCTACATCTGGCTACTAGATACACTGTGCCTAAGCTCTACTGAACATTGATACAGTGAACATTGATACTGAGTGACTTTAGCTATTAGACGTATACCCTAATAGAGGATATACATCGTTTTTAAGTACATTTCTATAAATAAACTGTTTTTATATATACATTTTTTTCACCTCTGACCACATTGTTATATAAAGGTCTGCAGTGCGCCTACATCAGGGATCTTTTGCACCTCCTTTAGGTACACCTTTATGTTTAGTCTGACCCCAGCTGCATAATCAAGGTGTTTTAAACCCCCCAGGCTGTACACACATGCAGGCTAGCTGGTCAGGAGACAGGACTGAAGTACTGAAGAGATTACTGCTATAAGGTCTGTTTTCAAAGTACATGTGTGATGAACTGTCTGTGTCCTGCATGCTGAAGAGAAGCTGCCTTGTTTTCTATGCTGAAGAGAAGCTATTTTGTTTTTGTCTGCTGAAGAGAAGCTATTTTATTTTTGTATGCTGAAGAGAAACTATTTTGTTTTTGTGTGCTGTATGTTTTTAAGGCTCAATAAATAAGCCTTATCAAGAGAACCCGCGTGTGTGGTTGCATATACTCTGCAACGTTTTACTTACCTTTTTCATGCACGTTTCCTAACTATTCCCTGTACTGTCTAGCTAATTACTGTAAACAATATTGCCCTGGTTGGAGGATTTGAAGGGCCAATGTGACGCTGAGGGCCTATAACCCAGCCAGGTCATTAGTATCCAGTAATGCCCCTTTTTCTTTGTGGATTATTAATATAATAGTTTAAGTGTATGTGTGGCATGATTTTTTCTAACAATAAAAAAAAATGCCTGCTCTGTAGAAGTTACAATGTAATGTTGGTGGCACCAGGAGGCAAATGGAGAGAGAATGAATTGCCCAAGGTCACAAGGAGTGCTGACACAAGGCAATGTCATTGTTTTCAGACTCCTTTACTCACTGAGTCACTTCAGCCCACATACAGTATTATATATATATATATATATATATATATATATATATATATATATATATATATATAAATATAAAACCAGTTGTGTGAAAAAGAAAGTACACCCTCTTTGAATTCTATGGTTTTACATATCAGGACATAATAACAAGCCTTAGCAAGTCTTAAAATTAGGTAAATACAACCTCAGATGAACAACAACACCAAAATGGAGAAGCCATGTGTGAAAAACTAAGTATACCTTATGATTCAATAGCTTGTAGAACCACCTTTAGGAGCAATAACTTGAAGTAATCGTTTTCTGTATGAATTTATCAATCTCTCACATCGTTGTGGAGGAATTTTGGCCCACTCTTCTTTATAATGTTGCTTCAGTTCATTGACGTTTGTGGGCATTTGTTTATGCACAGCTCTCTTAAGGTCCAGCCACAGCCTTTCAATCGGGTTGAGGTCTTGACTTTGACTGGGCCATTGCAACACCTTGATTCTTTTCTTTTTCAGCCATTCTGTTGTAGATTTGCTGGTGTGCGTGGGAGCATGACCCAATTTCGGCCAAGCTCTAGCTGTCGGACAGATGACCTCACATTTGACTCTAGAATACTTTGGTATACAGAGGAGTTCATGGTCGACTCAATGACTGCAAGGTTCCCAGGTCCTGTGGCTACAAAACAAGCCCAAATCATCACCTCTCCACCATCGTGCTTGACAGTTGGTATGAGGTGTTTGTGCTGATATGCTGTGTTTGGTTTTCGCCAAACGTGGCGCTGTGCATTATGGCCAAACATCTCCACTTTGGTCTTGTCTGTCCAAAGGACATTGTTCTAGAAGTCTTGTGGTTTGTTCAGATGCAACTTTGCAAACCTAAGCCGTGCTGCCATGTTCTTTTTAGAGAGAAGAGGTTTTCTTCTGGCAACCCTTCCAACCAAACCATACTTGTTCAGTCTTTTTCTAATTGTACTGTCATGAACTTTAACATTTAACATGCTAACTGAGGCCTGTAGAGTCTGAGATGTAACTCTTGGGTTTTTTGCAATTTCTCTGAGCATTGCACTGTCTGACCTTGGGGTGAATTTGCTGGGATGTCCACTCCTGGGAAGATTGGCAACTGTCTTGAATGTTTTCCACTTTTGAATAATCTTTCTCACTGAAGAATGGTGGACTTTAAATTGTTTGGAATGGCCTTATAACCCTTCCCAGATTGATGGGCAGCAACAATTGCTTCTCTAAGAATATTGCTGATGTCTTTCCTCCTTGGAATATATATATATTTAATAAAAAGCTCTTTACCCCCTTCAGTAATTGGAAAAAATGCCCAGTTTATATAATGTGACTGTGCTGAGTGATCTCCTCAAGTATGTTATATTAGTTTGATAAAAAAAAAGGCACCATCGCGCAATTTATTTTGTATGTTTGCTCGGAATGAACGATTTCAATAGACGTGATACTTTAGAATCTGAGAATGTAATAGAATACGGTGAGATCAGACATGTTTTCCCCGCTACTTATTACCTGTCAAATTGCGCGATTTGACATGTACAATACCGCAGCTACTTCAATAATGTGTTTAAGGGGTAATCCCTCCTAGGAACAAAGTAGACTAATGCCAGTGATATGTTAATTGGGTTACATCTGGGTGATTGATGCCTTTTTTTACCCAAATCTAACACCCAGTATTTTTTATTTAAACGTATTACACAAACATGGTGAGGGGTTTGAATTCCTCCCGCTACTCACTTGTGTCTGATGTCACTGTATGTTCAACAAGTGCTTGTACAGTCAATTTCCTTTAATTTCCCCTCCCCTAATCTTTCTTGGTTCTGTGCGAAGGACAGAGTGGGGTAAGGGTAAAGAAGGCATTTACGTGCAACCACTTGGGATAAAGTAAGTCATTCAAAAGCTGCAGTCCTGGGAGTACTGAGCACCACAACATTTTATGACTAACCTTCAACTTGCATGTTGTTTCTAGGGAAAAGGGTATTTTATGTTAAAGTTGCATCTCCACGTATCACCTGAAACAAACTAATAGCAGTTGAAAAGTTGAATATTTTCCCTGGTTTCCATTTACAATGGATGAAAGGCAGGTGGCTGCCAATCTTGTTTTCTCCACCCCATTAAGTAGGTAATCATCTTAATGGATTTATTCTCTCTGTACAATTTTAAAAGGAGGTTGAGTAGGGGCAGCATTTGAAATCATTAAAACTATATGTTGCTTGAGAAAGGGGTCCAGTTTAAGCTATATTTAGAAGTGGGCAAACTGTGACACCTCCTAAAACACTCATCGATACAATACATTGAGAGATACCAGGGATACCTAGGGAATATGCTAATTTATACATTGGAATGTTATTTGCATATTCAAATTAGGTTGTTTCCCAGTATCTCTGGTGTGTTCACAGGTATCTCTCCATGTGTTGTATAGAGGAGTGTTTGGGGAGGTATATAAGTTAATTGATAATCTATTAAATAGAACCCATGGCTTTGAAGGGGAAAGAGTCCTACATAAAAAAGAAATAAATAAGCACAGTCTTTATTCAAATGCAAATGCTGCTGAAAAATACCTTCACCAGGCAGCGTCCATGTTGTAATCTCAGTTGTGCCGTTTTTGGGTATGTCTGTGTCTGTCTTTGACAAAATTAGGGATTTATGGAGCAAGTGTGAGGAGTTACATTTGCATATTGGTGCTGATCTATGTATTAAGAAATGTGTGGCATGTGTTCCTTTTTTTTATGGTTTTCTCTGTCACCAAATCCCATAACAGTCGAAATTGTAATATAAATGTGTTGCGTTTCACATGCTAATTATTTGATGCAAATGCGTTGACACAGACCAATTTCTTGATACATTGATCCGCATATATTCTTCTATGCCAATTAAGGTCACAATTTCGCTTGTATTTGGCAAATTCGACCAATAATTTTCAATGGAAAAAACCTCTCCGAAAGTTTGAGTGACGTATAGGCAAAGTCCATGGTGAACACGGGCTCTCGGCCGTGCGGGTGTGCGTGACGTCACCCGCGTTTTAGCTCCAGTGATTGATTGCCTTGGTAGACGCGATGGGGAGGCATGTTGGGGTCGTGGATGTCACGGAGCTGGATCGCTCTCATTGGGCGAACAGCTCACGTGACCTGGCCATCGCACCACAGAATCAAATTGATCTGATTCTTCGCGCGCCCCATAGAACTGACGCATGCGCGGCCTGTGGCCGCGATCATTGCCTTAAGGCATTTTGATCATGCAATGCACGCACTCCTCCACGTCGTCTCGGCGACCATGGACGCAGCCTTATTCTCCTGTATTTTAGAATATATTTGTGTTAATATTGTCTACACTGTAAATAGCAGTGTACATCATTGGTGCTCTGTAAAATAAAACCATAATATTTAATTTAGTATTATTTTCCTCTCACCATCTTTAAAAATATTATACGTGACTAAAACATCGCTGTGCTGGTGTAGTGATAAGTAGCTGTGGGCTGCATAAAGATGGAGGAGTGTTATATAGCTAACCTTAAATGAGCATAAGGAAAAAATAGGGTAACCCCAATTATCGAGGCCATTACCAGGCACTATGGAGTGTGTTTAGGAAAGAAGGTTTGACGCCGGTATATAGGTGATGCAGGTAATAAGGCAATATATGGGTATCTCCGATACTAACAAGGGGAGTGGGGTACTGGAAAACCGGTTAGAGGTACAAAGGGGACACCTCCCAAGGGGGCGCCCCCAAGTAAATCACGGCCCGGCTACCAATATATCCTCACCTGTCTGCCCTGTGTATCGCGTGGAGGTCCCTTGAAAGCCGTTCCTGTTTGCGGCTGCAAGCTTGATCCTGGAGGTCCCTTGAAAGCCGTTCCTGTTTGCGGCTGCAAGCTTGATCCTGGAGGCTCTGTGTGCTGGGATTCTGCTTGCTGGCGTCTGCGTGCCCCAACCGGATATGACGTCACAGATGAAAAAAATAGAGATTGCTTCCGAGGTTCACAGCACCTTCACTCAGCCAGTTGTATGAATATAAAAAAGTTTATTAGTAACCAGCAATGTACAACAGCATGAACACTCTTACGCGTTTCGTCCAAGCCAGGACTTTTTCAAAGACTCTTTGAAAAAGTCCTGGCTTGGACGAAACGCGTAAGAGTGTTCATGCTGTTGTACATTGCTGGTTACTAATAAACTTTTTTATATTCATACAACTGGCTGAGTGAAGGTGCTGTGAACCTCGGAAGCAATCTCTATTTTTTTTAAATGAGCATAACGTTTGCTCAGAATATGACATTTCTGTTGCCCCTTGACCTTTGATTACCCTCTACCAGAGAGTCTAATGTGACTAATCGTGTCCAAAGAAATCTACCCTCTATGTTTGAACCTTCTTTTTACAATGAAACATTTCCGCCAATTGTTACAAAGCCAGAATAACCAGCTACATAGGTCGAAACAGCTATCTGTTAGTAGGTTTTACTGGCTATACACTTCTTTAATCCAGGCTGTGCTGAAACGCTGTATATATGGCAGGCATAAATTTATAGGGGTCCATAGTAAGATGCACATGAAGCAAAAGGTGACACAATGCTCATTTGCATGTCATTACTCAGAATCCCTGGCTGCAGTGGAAGCACTGTATGCTAAGAGATAATGATAAAAAGCAGGGTTGCAGACCTGTCTCAGACATGTGAATGTACTCACGAGTGGTGTTTTTATTTAATGTACACTGTACGGTGGACAGTTTGTCACTTTTTTTACTCACCGTAACTTATATATTGTGGGGCTAATAATTAGAAGTTTGCGTTAGAAGTCATGTTCTTAGTACTAGAGGCAAAATAAATCCCTGCTCCAAGAACTTGCTTAGTCTAATTTCACAGTTCATGGTATTTTAATCACATGGAATAATTGGCCTAAGGTTACACACACTTGTCTCTGGATATCAAAAGATGGCTTCCCACTTCAGTGTCCAGTGTCTTCATCCCACGACTTTTGATTTTCTTCCCCTGAAAAACTTAACAAATCTGGGTGTTTCAACATACCTGCGTAGCCACTGGTCTTGTACATCTTTTCAATTCTGACAGCACAATTGACTTGTCTATCCAATAATAGTAGACATGTTGCCTGAAGCATTGGCAAACCTTTGATGCTTGAAAGATCAATTGGGCATACTGCAGCTACACTTGTCATGTCTCTAGATGCTAAAGGGTTAATTGTGTTCTTTAATGTGTTTAATCTCCATTCAATAGTGATTAAAGACGATGACTGCAAATATTCAAATCGCATATGTTTCAGAGGGGAATGATTTTAAAAACGACTGACTCATTTTTTAGATACTTGAACAACATCAGACATGACATGGAAAGAGAAAATATATCCTGAAATGTACAGTATATTGGGTTTAACATTGGGAGCTTCCACCAAGCTTGAATAAAGGATGTCCCAGGACATATTTGAAAACGAGAGGTAACTCTCAATATATTTCTCCTGGTCAAATAGTATTTTTCTAAATACAATAAAAAGGTGATGACTTATCTAGTTATTGTTGTCTTGAATAATAATACATTTGCAAACCGATTTATTAGGCACATATATTCTGCTTTTATGGAGACATAAAAAAAATAGTATTGAATACTTCATTCAATCCACAATTAATTAATATTTTGAATTTGTTTTGCATTTGCTTGAAAATTATTTGCACTGACTGTGATAAAGGCTAATCTCTAAGGAATTGTTCCTTTAGCAGACTCCTTTGTTTAGCCTTCAATCCTTATTTAAACTGTACAACATATAACGTCATTTTTGACTCTCAAAGATGAGAACAGGGTGTCTTTCTTATCTCCATGTTTTTTTCAAATGAAAGTGCTTCCTTTTATTTGAAGGCATCAAAACCAGAGTTAAGAGACAGATCAGTTCTCATAGAAAGAAGAAAACAGGAAACTAATATTGTCTTTTGTAGCAGAAATGTCATCATGGGACAAATGTCCACTCTTTTGAATATGGCTGTTTTGGGTCCATATTAGATTTCACTAATGAAGGATGAGTGAAACTGATCTTATTTAGCTGTCCATTTCTAGCTAATGAGATTGGAGTGATAGGATGTATGCATTCACTCTGTTATTGTCTGTGTTGCAGCCCAAGGCTACTTATCTTACAAAGACTTACAGAAAAATAGCCATTAGCACATCCTCTTTAGTTAATGGGATATCGAGGGAACACATCCTCAGTATCCCAATAATTGTCTTGCGGTTGCTTTGGTAATTTATATTCACAATAACTATTGTTGTTTTGTTAGCAGTAAGAAATATGAACCGGCTGTATTATTGATGTAAATATATATTATTGTAATTAAACATTGCATATACATACCCAATAAACTTGCTGAAATACTTAGGGACTCTAAATAATTTGGTAGGAAAAGTGGTTACAAAGCAGGTAATTGAAACCATTAAGAAATGTAACTGGGAGCATACTGTTAACAATCTAATTTTTCAAATAGGTATTTGCAATACATATGCAAAGGTATTTATTGTTTCAAATTCGTTTTTGTAATATTTTAAACTATATTTCAATCTCCAAGTACTATTGAAAGTAAAAAGGAAATTATTTTATTTCATTATATCTTAGGCTGAGTCCATAGAAGGCACGTCTGTGCTGAGCCGTGCGGACGCTCCGCGCTGAGCCCCGGCATCCTCCATGAGGATGTCTTTAGAGGGGGCTCACGTGAGCGTCCGCAGGCGTGCTGAGGCGCTGGATTTTTCAGCCGACAGCCAAACTGTTTTTCAGAGCGCTGTCGGCTGAAAACATCCAATCAGCGAGGAGCAGCGTCAACGTCATGGCGCCATGACGTCGTTGACGTCGGTGCGTCGCGGGCGATTGGCCCAGCGACGTCACTGCCCCGCCTCCCTCAGTCTCCCCCCGCCTCCCGATCACGCCTTCTGGCTCGCCTGCATGGGCATGAAATCGCGCAGATTTCAGCAGGCGAGCCTCAGCGTCAGCGCTCCTCAGCCCTGCTACCCCCTCTATGGCCCCAGCCTTAACTATAAAATCCGATTTAGATGTTGGATAATGTTGTTTAGAAATTGACGTTACCTCTCCGTTTTCATCCCAATCACATCCTCCAACCATTTTCAGTTCGAGAGAAGTCATTCTGCGGGACCTCTTAAATATGGCCTTCTTTTTTTCCAAAAGAAATGTGCTGAAGGGATGAGCAAAACATTTTGCTCCTTTCTCAGTTCACTCCAAATTTTATATATTTATGGCTGGCGAAAAAGTCCCAAAGATTGGAAACTTTCCAAAAACCCAGCAAGTGCAAACCATTTCCGTCAGAAACCAATGTTGACCCTGGAGTTTGTGCTAATTCTTGAAAATAAAGCCTTTTCACAAACGTTCTGCAGCTCCGTGGACCACCTAAAAATTAAAGTGAACTTTTGCAAAGCATTTCACATATCTTTGCTGATACCCCCACCCCAAATCACTGCAACTTTGGTATTACTGACGCATTACTACCTGTATAATTTTGTATGCATAATTCTATTTCAATAGCGCCAACATTGTACACAGCGCTTTACAAAATGACAATACAAGGTAAATAAACTACAAACAATGGCGATAAAGTGACAGGTTAAATTGCAACATACGGTTAAGCTAGACTCTGCCCCAATAAGCTTACAATTTAAGTGGTATGTTGGGTGCCTTCCAGACACAGTAGGCGTATAAGTGTACTATTAAAAGTGCAGTCAGGTAAGTCAAGGCATCTGGAGTTCGTAGTAGAGGCATAGAAAATTGAATGAGCAGCTACTTGGATATTCCATAGGTATGGATAGATTCGTGACAAAAAGGTTTAAGACAGGAGAGGGCTGTAGATGTAAAAGGTGCAAAGATGAGACAACCTTAGGTTGAGCGTAACAGGTGTGTAGGGGTGTAACAGACGATCAGAGTTGAGATACATGGAGGTGCAGAGGAGTGTGGAGCCTTAAAAGAAAGGAAGGTAATGTTGTAGTTTATATGGAAGCTAATAGGAGGTCAGCAGAGTGTTTAGGAGCTCGGAAGCAGATACAATCCTAGAAGAGCAGGAGATGATTTGGCAGCAGCATTTTTAATTGATTATAAGGGATACAGGTGGGAGGCAGGGAGGCCAGATAAAAGGATGTTCCAGTAATCATTACGGGAGAGAACAAGGACATGCATTAGTGTTTTAGTGGTAGTGGAACATAGGAAGGGGTCTGATTTAAATAATTTGAATATGATCCCTTTATCTCCTAATCAGTATGGCCCATAAAAGCAGCATTTTTTGTAATGCAGTATATATTTTTTATTGTGTGGTATTTCTTGGAATTAGAAAAAGTATTTAAACATGTATTAATGCAGCTGTCTGCACAGTTATCTGTTTTTTATTTTATTTATTTATTTTATTTTTGCTAACTTGAACGGAAAATGTGTCTTCCTTGATATTTTAGTACTTGATATATTAGTAACATTTTTGCATCACATTTTCCACCAGGAGATGTTGAAGAGTGCTAATCTTCATGTGTGTGTTTCTTCTCAACTATTTCTGTATGATTATATTTGGTGCTAAAACGCGTCCAGTAATAATTACCATTGAGTTACCTCCCCCCCCCCATTGTGTACAAAGTATGGAAGGGCATGCTTTTAGCAGGGGTACAGTAAAGCAAATGTTTCAGCAAAGTCCGTTTTTCTGAAATAGGAATGACGGTAACAGATATTGCGCTAAAGCTGAAGGAAGCTTTAAGTTTGGATGTTATTAATTTACAAGAATTCCATTTTTGTATATCATCAACCCAACACTCCCTATTTTTATCACATCCCAAAAATACACAAATGTTTAGTTAATCCCCCAGGTAGACCCATTATTGCAGGTATAGACACCATCACTTCACATTTATCAGAATACATAGATTATTATTTACAGGATTTAGTTCAAACTACTCCAGCATATTTGAAAGACACTTTGGGTTTAGTTCAAAATTACCCTTGGTCTGATGATTATCTCCTGGTCACATTGGACGTGCAGGTTCTGTACACTTCTATTAAACACTCAGACGGCATAAATGCAATATCATATTATTTTAACACAACTTCACTTTCACTAGAGCACGATTTTTATTTACAGTTATGGGGAACTGCTATGGGACCACTTTTGCACCAGGTTTGGCTCATTTATTTATGGCACATTGGGAGCACCATAACATCTGGAACAACAATATAGTGGCGCATAAATGCAAATTATGGTGCCGCTATACAGATGATGTTATTTTAATTTGGTAAGGGGATGCAAATTCACTGGAGGAATTTATTATTTGGTTAAACACTATAATGAACATAATATTAAATTCACTCACACTGTTAGTAACCAATCAGTTACTTTTTTAGATCTACTAATTTTTCACGAATAGGAGCATTTGCACACCTGCACTTATTTTAAGGAGGTTGACACCTCTGTCCCAGGAGTAACCACCACACCAGGTTGATTCAAACCATTCCATATGGACAATTCTTAAGATTGAAAAGGAACAACTCTCAGAATCATAGTTTTGTCAAGCAGGCGGAAGATCTCAGGGCTAAGTTCTTACAAAGGGGTTATGACCACAAGGTGGTGGAGACTGCCTTGGAAAGAACTCATAAGATAGATAGAGATATTTTACTAAAAAGAAAAACTAACAGTAAAAAAGATCATATAAATAAAGACTATCAAAATTATAATAATTCATTGTTTATTACCAAATATAATCCAATGCACTATAAAATACAAAAAGCTTGAACAAAGCATTGGAACATCATCAGAGAAGATCCGATATTGGGTAGTGCGTTAGATAGTAAACCAAAAATATGCTTCAGAAAATCTTTGTCCCTCAAGAACATTTTAAGTCCAAGCATAAGAATTGAGAGTAGATACAGCCCTTTCCCCTGATGAAGCTTGATGAATAAGCAAAACTAGTAGGGTCTGCTAGGTGGCGCTGTACTTTTTTAACTCAGAGGTTTCCAGCAAGCTGTTTCTTGTTGGCATACAGTCAGAGATGACGCTGTAGACGTCAGTCGCAAGTCAATGTTGGGAGCAAGAACCCGGAAGGAATTAGAGGATCACGCCGCAGGGAGCCCTGCTATTGCAGGCGACGGCAGTGACCGGCAGTCTAGACCGGTAACCCCTGATGAGCGACTAACCAGGAAGGACGACCGGACATCATAATGTGACCCCTATGAGAACGGAATCCACGTGTGTGTGTCACGGATTTGGGAATTGATGAACCAGTGTCCTTACCGTGGTGCTTACTTACCTGTTTATTCCTCTGATGCTGCACTTCAATTACCTTACTTGTAAGTAAGAATAGGGGCTTGTGGCCTAATACATTTACCTTTCAAACTTAGTTAAAGAGCTGTGTTTGTCTTCTTTTCGTTTGTTCACTTCAATATGTGTTAAACAAACACAGTCCAGATTAGTACTCAGAGCGCTCAACGTTTAACTTTCACATGTTTTTCACCAGTTTGCAGAGTCTGCTCAGGTGAGATAAAGCGTCACAGCACAAAGTGTGTGTTCAGGAAAGTGTATGTTCACTTCGGGTTGTGATTCCTTTTCAAGGTGTGTCCCCATGTAGAACCAAATTGATGTAATGGCAGTGAAATGTTTCATGGGTTTAAATGTTTCATGTAAAAGGTTTTAAATAGAGTAGAGTAATGTCTGTGACAAAATCATACGTGTGTCTGTAAAAGTTCCTATGTGCTGTGAACCACGCACTACAGTGTAATTGGGAAGTGCTTTGAGTCCCATTTGGAGAAAAGAGCAGTATGAAATAAAGTTATTAAGTGTTAAGTATTACAAAGTACGTTTTGAAATACTTTAGCTCAGTGCACTTATCATTCTCGCTTTTCCTAACAAGCCTTATTCAGACACGGGGCATCCATAAATCTAATCTCCGTATCTCAGCAGCAGAGCAAACAAGATTGAAATCATCCCCATAAATCCCAGCAAAAAACAGAAAATGTTCATGCTCATGTAAAATACCTATGACTGCTTGATTTCTTTTTTTTAAAGATGTAAATTACTTTGTTTTAACCAATCATTGCCATTAGCTCCCTTTTGGCCCAAAGTGCTAGTCTAATGTGGCACTGCGCCCTTAACGAACGAACACAATAGTTCTAAATAGATACAATTGTACATACATTTCTTCTTCAGTTCTAACTGCGGGTGGCATATTTAAAAAAATGGTTTGTTTAATTTATACAATAATCCAGCAGTGCTATGTACAGTATTAAAGAATATAACGTTTCACTAGTGTTGAAGGGCCATTGATCTTGTGTGTGTGTGTGTATATATGTATATATATACATGGATAAGCTAAGCTGCAGTTTCAGTAAACAGGTTTCAAGCGCCACTTAAAGCCGCAGTCCTGTTTGATTGTTTTAATGTATCAGAACTGGAAGGTCCCCGGGAGCTGATCTGTGATCCCCTGAACGCTGGTCCTCGAGATATTGGTGTCTTTATGGCCCCGCAGGATTACCAGTAGAAAGTTGCAACATCTCCAGATTTCATTGAAACTTTATATTAGCTGCCAGGTCAGGGGTGATCCAGCCGGCCATATTATGTGTGGACCACTGCTTTAAAGCCCATTTGCTGCTAGAAATGCTTTGCAATGCATTGCTGGCCCATCTGGCAGTGAAGGAGTTACAGAACAAATGCGGTTTTGTTCACAGGCCAAAATGTGATGGCATTGGATAGCCTGCTGCTTATTTATAACCACTGCTTATTATATTCAAAGCCACTGCTACACTTTTTTTGTTTTTAGGTGCAAAGTCTTTTTTATCACTATTATAATATATCAGTAGTGCCAGGGCTATTTTTATACGCGAACTCACATGAACTGAGTTCCATCACCATTTCTAAATTTCATTATGAAATGATTACGAATAGGGCTGAAATATTGTCTGCGAGGAGGCTCCAAGCTTTGTAAGTCACATTTCCCTATGTGAAGCCGAGTAATTTATTGTAGTATAGTAGCTTAGTTATAAATTAACTTTAATTTGTTTTGGGTTCTGTCACCTTTTTTTCTACGAAAACTTCACCAAGTATTCCTATTCCATGATGTATTTTGTGCTCAAAGGTGTTGCTTAAAAAAAACCACACAATTTTCCTTCATTACCTACAGTATTAAGAAACATGTTTTTATGATGCCTGCTGATGTTACTGGCATCTGTATCATATAATTTACATGGAGAGATTTTCCTTTAAAAAACAATGGCAAAATCTGTCATGCAGGGAAGCCAGCCTAGTTGTTAAAGCAGTGCGTTGTACTGGAGCCCATGAGAGACCTGAAGTTACTGCTTATGTTATAAGGCAAACACCATGGGGAACATTCCAATAAACAAGTAAAGGACTGAAATCTTGTTTCATGGAAGCATGCCTGACCCAGAAATTGAATTCTGCATATTGACTAGTGGTTTCCGTTGCCAGGAACTACTGTGGAAGCCCATCAGGAAGTGTGCTCCAGAGCAATATCCCATTACACTCTTATTTTATGGTTCATTTCACTTATTTAATGCAACCCAAGAACCTGCGAAAAGGAGCATGGTAACAGTGGAAATATGTTTATTGTGCTATTGAGTCTATATGAATACTTTTTATTGGGCACAAGAAGCAAAAGTACAAACTATAAAGGTACCCAGTAAACTCAATATCCCACGTGCACATGAACATGTATATAATTTTACAATCCCAATAATGAATAGGTTTCCATTTTTACTAGTGTAGGCAAAAAAAAAAAAAATTAAACCCTTTTACTGCTAGTGAGAGAACTGCACAGTTTTTGCATCTTTCTCTTTAGAATCAAACTTATTTTAGAGCTTGGTGTGCAGGTACTTTTTTGAATTCCAAACCAATTCGACCATTATTGAAATATTCATTTAACGTTCGTTTAATAAAAAATATCTTTTTTTTTCTGACAATGTAATTAAAGGTGTATTCACCCTTATTCATGTTAAAACATTTATTTGTAGATACTGTGCTTTTCACACCTGCACTGTAGTAATTACATTGCTGCACTAAAAGTAGGTTTAACCCAGGCGGTGCTGAAAAGCTGTGTAATACGGCAGGCATAAGCTTATAGGGGTCCATATTAACATGGATTTGAAGTAAAAGGTGACACTGCACTCATTTGCATGTTATTTCCCAGAATACCTGGCTGCAGTGGAAGCACTGTATGCTAAGAGATCATGGTGAAAAGCAGGGCTGCAGACCTGTCTGAGACATCTGAATGTGCTTACGAGTGGTATTTTTATTAACATTTCTAGAATAATTCCAGTTAAAAAAAAATATATATATATATATTTTTTTTAAGTGGTTTTTTTAATCATACTTTCCTTTGTTCGCTATAATCCTTCTCAATATTTTAGTATATAACCTCACTGCTGGTTTGTGTAAATGTTTAGCAAGCAGGAGAAGTGAATGATATGGTAGTGTTACGCAGGAGAAGGGAATGATATGGCAGTGTTACGCAGGAGAAGGGAATGATATGGCAGTGTTACGCAGGAGAAGGGAATGATATGGCAGTGTTACACAGGAGAAGGGAATGATATGGCAGCGTTACGCAGGAGAAGTGAATGATATGGTAGTGTTACGCAGGAGAAATGAATGATATGGCAGTGTTACGCAGGAGAAGGGAATGATATGGCAGTGTTACGCAGGAGAAGAGAATGCTATGGTAGTGTTACGCAGGAGAAGTGAATGATATGGCAGTGTTACGCAGGAGAAGGGAATGATATGGCAGTGTTACGCAGGAGAAGTGAATGATATGGCAGTGTTACGTAGGAGAAGTGAATGATATGGCAGTGTTACGTAGGAGAAGTGAATGATGGCAGTGTTATGCAGGAGAAGTGAATGATATGGCAGTGTTACGCAGGAGAAGTGAATGATATGGCAGTGTTACGCAGGAGAGGGGAATGATATGGCAGTGTTACGTAGGAGAAGAGAATGATATGGCAGTGTTACGCAGGAGAAGGGAATGATATGGCAGTGTTACGTAGGAGAGGGGAATGATATGGCAGTGTTACGCAGGAGAAGTGAATGATATGGTAGTGTTACGCAGGAGAAGTGAATGATATGGCAGTGTTACGCAGGAGAAGTGAATGATATGGCAGTGTTACGCAGGAGAAGTGAATGATATCGCAGTGTTACGCAGGAGAAGTGAATGATATGGCAGTGTTACGCAGGAGAAGTGAATGATATGGCAGCGTTACGCAGGAGAAGGGAATGATATGGTAGTGTTACGTAGGAGAAGGGAATGATATGGCAGCGTTACGCAGGAGAAATGAATGATATGGCAGTGTTACGCAGGAGAAATGAATGATATGGTAGTGTTACGCAGGAGAAGGGAATGATATGGCAGTGTTACGCAGGAGAAATGAATGATATGGCAGTGTTACGCAGGAGAAGTGAATGATATGGCAGTGTTACGCAGGAGAAATGAATGATATGGTAGTGTTACGCAGGAGAAGGGAATGATATGGCAGTGTTACGCAGGAGAAGTGAATGATATGGCAGTGTTACGCAGGAGAAGTGAATGATATGGCAGTGTTACGCAGGAGAGGGGAATGATATGGCAGTGTTACGCAGGAGAAGGGAATGATATCGCAGTGTTACGCAGGAGAAATGAATGATATGGTAGTGTTAC
Organism: Ascaphus truei; assembly: GCF_040206685.1. Taxonomy (NCBI): domain Eukaryota; kingdom Metazoa; phylum Chordata; class Amphibia; order Anura; family Ascaphidae; genus Ascaphus; species Ascaphus truei. The sequence continues at coordinate 96,152,139 of NC_134487.1, read as the reverse complement.
GCAGGAGAAATGAATGATATGGCAGCGTTACGCAGGAGAAGTGAATGATATGGCAGTGTTACGCAGGAGAAGAGAATGCTATGGTAGTGTTACGCAGGAGAAGTGAATGATATGGCAGTGTTACGCAGGAGAAGTGAATGATATGGCAGTGTTACGCAGGAGAAATGAATGATATGGTAGTGTTACGCAGGAGAAGTGAATGATATGGTAGTGTTACGCAGGAGAAATGAATGATATGGCAGTGTTACGCAGGAGAAGGGAATGATATGGCAGTGTTACGCAGGAGAAGGGAATGATATGGTAGCGTTACGTAGGAGAAGGGAATGATATGGCAGCGTTACGCAGGAGAAATGAATGATATGGCAGTGTTACGCAGGAGAAATGAATGATATGGCAGTGTTACGTAGGAGAAGGGAATGATATGGCAGTGTTACGCAGGAGAAGGGAATGATATGGTAGTGTTACGTAGGAGAAGTGAATGATATGGCAGTGTTACGCAGGAGAAGTGAATGATATGGCAGTGTTACGTAGGAGAAGGGATTGATAACGCAGTGTTACGCAGGAGAAGTGAATGATATGGCAGTGTTACGCAGGAGAAGGGAATGATATGGCAGTGTTACGCAGGAGAAGTGAATGATATGGCAGTGTTACGTAGGAGAGGGGAATGATATGGCAGTGTTACGCAGGAGAAGTGAATGATATTGTAGTGTTACGTAGGAGAAGTGAATGATATGGCAGTGTTACGTAGGAGAAGGGAATGATATGGCAGTGTTACGCAGGAGAAGGGAATGATATGGTAGTGTTACGTAGGAGAAGTGAATGATATGGCAGTGTTACGCAGGAGAAGTGAATGATATGGCAGTGTTACGTAGGAGAAGGGATTGATAACGCAGTGTTACGCAGGAGAAGTGAATGATATGGCAGTGTTACGCAGGAGAAGGGAATGATATGGCAGTGTTACGCAGGAGAAGTGAATGATATGGCAGTGTTACGTAGGAGAGGGGAATGATATGGCAGTGTTACGCAGGAGAAGTGAATGATATGGTAGTGTTACGCAGGAGAAGTGAATGATATGGCAGTGTTACGCAGGAGAAGTGAATGATATGGCAGTGTTACGTAGGAGAAGTGAATGATATGGCAGTGTTACGCAGGAGAAGTGAATGATATGGCAGTGTTACGCAGGAGAAGTGAATGATATGGCAGTGTTACGCAGGAGAAGGGAATGATATGGCAGTGTTACGCAGGAGAAGTGAATGATATGGCAGTGTTACGCAGGAGAAGGGAATGATATGGCAGTGTTACGCAGGAGAAGTGAATGATATGGCAGTGTTACGCAGGAGAAGTGAATGATATCGCAGTGTTACGCAGGAGAAATGAATGATATGGCAGTGTTACGCAGGAGAAGTGAATGATATCGCAGTGTTACGCAGGAGAAGTGAATGATATGGTAGTGTTACGCAGGAGAAGTGAATGATATGGTAGTGTTACGCAGGAGAAGTGAATGATATGGCAGTGTTACGTAGGAGAGGGGAATGATATGGCAGTGTTACGTAGGAGAAGTGAATGATATGGCAGTGTTACGCAGGAGAAGGGAATGATATGGCAGTGTTACGCAGGAGAAGGGAATGATATGGCAGTGTTACGCAGGAGAAGTGAATGATATGGTAGTGTTACGCAGGAGAAGGGAATGATATGGCAGTGTTACGCAGGAGAAGTGAATGATATGGCAGTGTTACGCAGGAGAAGTGAATGATATGGCAGTGTTACGCAGGAGAAGTGAATGATATGGCAGTGTTACGCAGGAGAAGTGAATGATATCGCAGTGTTACGCAGGAGAAATGAATGATATGGCAGTGTTACGCAGGAGAAGTGAATGATATGGCAGTGTTACGCAGGAGAAGTGAATGATATGGCAGTGTTACGCAGGAGAAGTGAATGATATGGCAGTGTTACGCAGGAGAAGGGAATGATATGGCAGCGTTACGCAGGAGAAGTGAATGATATGGCAGCGTTACGCAGGAGAAGGGAATGATATGGTAGTGTTATGCAGGAGAAGTGAATGATATGGCAGTGTTACACAGGAGAAGTGAATGATATGGCAGTGTTACGCAGGAGAAGTGAATGATATGGCAGTGTTACGCAGGAGAAGTGAATGATATGGCAGTGTTACACAGGAGAAGTGAATGATATGGCAGTGTTACGTAGGAGAGGGGAATGATATGGCAGTGTTACGCAGGAGAAGTGAATGATATGGTAGTGTTACGCAGGAGAAGTGAATGATATGGTAGCGTTACGCAGGAGAAGTGAATGATATGGCAGTGTTACGCAGGAGAAGTGAATGATATGGCAGTGTTACGCAGGAGAAGTGAATGATATGGTAGCGTTACGCAGGAGAAATGAATGATATGGCAGCGTTACGCAGGAGAAGGGAATGATATGGTAGTGTTACGTAGGAGAAGGGAATGATATGGCAGTGTTACGCAGGAGAAGTGAATGATATGGCAGTGTTACGCAGGAGAAGGGAATGATATGGCAGTGTTACGCAGGAGAAGGGAATGATATGGCAGTGTTACGCAGGAGAAGTGAATGATATGGCAGTGTTACGCAGGAGAAGGGAATGATATGGCAGTGTTACGCAGGAGAAGTGAATGATATGGCAGTGTTACGCAGGAGAAGTGAATGATATGGCAGTGTTACGCAGGAGAAGTGAATGATATGGCAGTGTTACGCAGGAGAAGTGAATGATATGGCAGTGTTACGCAGGAGAAGTGAATGATATCGCAGTGTTACGCAGGAGAAATGAATGATATGGCAGTGTTACGCAGGAGAAGTGAATGATATCGCAGTGTTACGCAGGAGAAATGAATGATATGGCAGTGTTACGCAGGAGAAGTGAATGATATCGCAGTGTTACGCAGGAGAAGGGAATGATATGGCAGTGTTACGCAGGAGAAGTGAATGATATGGCAGTGTTACGCAGGAGAAGGGAATGATATGGCAGTGTTACGCAGGAGAAGTGAATGATATGGCAGTGTTACGCAGGAGAAGTGAATGATATCGCAGTGTTACGCAGGAGAAATGAATGATATGGCAGTGTTACGCAGGAGAAGTGAATGATATCGCAGTGTTACGCAGGAGAAGTGAATGATATGGTAGTGTTACGCAGGAGAAGTGAATGATATGGTAGTGTTACGCAGGAGAAGTGAATGATATGGTAGTGTTACGCAGGAGAAGTGAATGATATGGTAGTGTTACGCAGGAGAAGGGAATGATATGGCAGTGTTACGTAGGAGAGGGGAATGATATGGCAGTGTTACGTAGGAGAAGTGAATGATATGGCAGTGTTACGCAGGAGAAGGGAATGATATGGCAGTGTTACGCAGGAGAAGGGAATGATATGGCAGTGTTACGCAGGAGAAGTGAATGATATGGTAGTGTTACGCAGGAGAAGGGAATGATATGGCAGTGTTACGCAGGAGAAGTGAATGATATGGCAGTGTTACGCAGGAGAAGTGAATGATATGGCAGTGTTACGCAGGAGAAGTGAATGATATGGTAGTGTTACGCAGGAGAAGTGAATGATATGGCAGTGTTACGCAGGAGAAGTGAATGATATGGCAGTGTTACGCAGGAGAAGTGAATGATATGGCAGTGTTACGCAGGAGAAGTGAATGATATGGCAGTGTTACGCAGGAGAAATGAATGATATGGCAGTGTTACGCAGGAGAAGTGAATGATATGGCAGTGTTACGCAGGAGAAGTGAATGATATGGCAGTGTTACGCAGGAGAAGTGAATGATATGGCAGTGTTACGCAGGAGAAATGAATGATATGGCAGTGTTACGCAGGAGAAGTGAATGATATCGCAGTGTTACGCAGGAGAAGTGAATGATATGGCAGTGTTACGCAGGAGAAGTGAATGATATGGCAGTGTTACGCAGGAGAAGGGAATGATATGGCAGTGTTACGCAGGAGAAGTGAATGATATGGCAGCGTTACGCAGGAGAAGGGAATGATATGGTAGTGTTACGCAGGAGAAGTGAATGATATGGCAGTGTTACGCAGGAGAAGTGAATGATATGGCAGTGTTACACAGGAGAAGTGAATGATATGGCAGTGTTACGCAGGAGAAGTGAATGATATGGCAGTGTTACACAGGAGAAGTGAATGATATGGCAGTGTTACCCAGGAGAAGTGAATGATATGGCAACGTTACGCAGGAGAAGTGAATGATATGGCAGCGTTACGCAGGAGAAGGGAATGATATGGCAGTGTTACGCAGGAGAAATGAATGATATGGCAGTGTTACGCAGGAGAAATGAATGATATGGTAGTGTTACGCAGGAGAAGTGAATGATATGGCAGTGTTACGCAGGAGAAGTGAATGATATGGTAGTGTTACGCAGGAGAAGGGGAATTATATGGTAGTGTTACGCAGGAGAAGTGAATGATATGGCAGTGTTACGCAGGAGAAGGGAATGATATGGCAGTGTTACGCAGGAGAAGTGAATGATATGGCAGTGTTACGCAGGAGAAGGGAATGATATGGCAGTGTTACGCAGGAGAAGGGAATGATATGGCAGTGTTACGCAGGAGAAGGGAATGATATGGCAGTGTTACGCAGGAGAAGTGAATGATATGGCAGTGTTACGCAGGAGAAATGAATGATATGGCAGTGTTACGCAGGAGAAGTGAATGATATGGTAGTGTTACGCAGGAGAAGGGAATGATATGGCAGTGTTACGCAGGAGAAGTGAATGATATGGCAGTGTTACGCAGGAGAAGTGAATGATATGGCAGTGTTACGCAGGAGAAGTGAATGATATGGCAGCGTTACGCAGGAGAAGGGAATGATATGGTAGTGTTACGTAGGAGAAGTGAATGATATGGTAGTGTTACGCAGGAGAAGTGAATGATATGGTAGTGTTACGCAGGAGAAATGAATGATATGGTAGTGTTACGCAGGAGAAATGAATGATATGGTAGTGTTACGCAGGAGAAGTGAATGATATGGTAGTGTTACGCAGGAGAAGTGAATGATATGGCAGTGTTACGCAGGAGAGGGGAATGATATGGTAGTGTTACGCAGGAGAAATGAATGATATGGTAGTGTTACGTAGGAGAAGTGAATGATATGGTAGTGTTACGCAGGAGAAATGAATGATATGGTAGTGTTACGCAGGAGAAATGAATGATATGGCAGTGTTACGCAGGAGAAATGAATGATATGGCAGTGTTACGCAGGAGAAGTGAATGATATCGCAGTGTTACGCAGGAGAAGTGAATGATATGGCAGTGTTACGCAGGAGAAGTGAATGATATGGCAGTGTTACACAGGAGAAGGGAATGATATGGCAGTGTTACGCAGGAGAAGTGAATGATATGGCAGTGTTACACAGGAGAAGGGAATGATATGGTAGTGTTACGCAGGAGAAGGGAATGATATGGCAGTGTTACGCAGGAGAAGGGAATGATATGGCAGTGTTACGTAGGAGAAGTGAATGATATGGCAGTGTTACGTAGGAGAAGGGAATGATATGGCAGTGTTACGCAGGAGAAGTGAATGATATGGCAGTGTTACACAGGAGAAGGGAATGATATGGTAGTGTTACGCAGGAGAAGTGAATGATATGGCAGTGTTACGCAGGAGAAGGGAATGATATGGCAGTGTTACGCAGGAGAAGTGAATGATATGGCAGTGTTACACAGGAGAAGGGAATGATATGGTAGTGTTACGCAGGAGAAGGGAATGATATGGCAGTGTTACGCAGGAGAAGGGAATGATATGGCAGTGTTACGTAGGAGAAGTGAATGATATGGCAGTGTTACGTAGGAGAAGGGAATGATATGGCAGTGTTACGCAGGAGAAGGGAATGATATGGCAGTGTTACGCAGGAGAAGGGAATGATATGGCAGTGTTACGCAGGAGAGGGGAATGATATGGCAGCGTTACGCAGGAGAAGTGAATAATATGGCAGTGTTACGCAGGAGAGGGGAATGATATGGCAGTGTTACGCAGGAGAAGGGAATGATATGGCAGTGTTACGCAGGAGAAGGGAATGATATGGCAGTGTTACGTAGGAGAAGTGAATGATATGGCAGTGTTACGTAGGAGAAGGGAATGATATGGCAGTGTTACGCAGGAGAAGGGAATGATATGGCAGTGTTACGCAGGAGAGGGGAATGATATGGCAGCGTTACGCAGGAGAAGTGAATGATATGGCAGTGTTACGCAGGAGAGGGGAATGATATGGCAGCGTTACGCAGGAGAAGTGAATGATATGGCGGTGTTACGTAGGAGAAGGGAATTATATGGTAGTGTTACGCAGGAGAAGTGAATGATATGGCAGTGTTACGCAGGAGAAGGGAATGATATGGCAGTGTTACGCAGGAGAAATGAATGATATGGCAGTGTTACGCAGGAGAAGTGAATGATATGGCAGTGTTACGTAGGAGAAGTGAATGATATGGCAGTGTTACGCAGGAGAAGGGAATGATATGGCAGGGTTACACAGAAGAAGGGAATGATATGGCAGTGTTACGTAGGAGAAGTGAATGATATGGCAGTGTTACGTAGGAGAAGTGAATGATATGGCAGTGTTACGCAGGGAATCCGGACCTACTGAATGAACAATTATTCATTGTTTATTTGGAAAGTGCCAGCATATTCTGCAGTGGGGGTACAGAGTAACATCAATTACATAAACAGTATGACATGCACATATACAAATAAGGACAAACAAGCACAAACAGATGAACCACCTGATTTGAGGCGGATCCAAATCCGCCCCCAAAAATTGCCCATCTCTAGTAATAGCAGGGAGAGAGGCGGATATCGTGGGCAGAATGTAGGGAGCATTTTTGGATATATTTGGGGATAAGGGCTAAGATGTAAGGGAGGGAGGGACAGCGTCGCTGAGAGTGTTGTAATTCAGAGCTAGGGTTTGAAATGTAATTCTAGAGGATATGTGAAGGCAGTGTAGGGATTTGCATAGTGGAGTGGTGAGTAAGGTCCCTTTTCCCTGTAAATGAGTTTGGCAGCAGAACATTTTGATGGATTGCAGTTGGGACAGGAAGAAGAGGCGAATGCAAACTAAGAGAAGGTTGCAGTAGTCAAGGCGGGACAGGATAAGTGAATGAATTAGGATTTTAGTTGCATCATGAGGAAGAAAATGGCATATCCTAGCAATATTTCGGAATTGGAGGTAGCAGGACTTTGTGAAGGCTTGAATGTGAGGAATGAAAGAGAAGGTATAGTCAATATTCAACCCTAGGCAACGGGTTTGATGTGTTGATGAGATTGTGGTATTCTTGACAGTGGTAGGGAGAAAGATTATTAATTCTATTTTAGACATGTTAAGCGCCAGGTAACGGTGGGACATCCAGGAGGAGATTGCAGATAGAGGAGAGGTAGATTTGGGTGTCATCAGCATAGAGATGATACTAAATGCTAAAAGATTGTATTAGTTCACCAAGAGAAGAGGCATAGAGTCAAAAGAGCAGAGGGCCAAGGACAGAGCCTTGTGGAACTCTGACAGAAGAGAGAGTGAAGAGGAGGAGACACCAAAGAAGGAAACACTAAAAGAGCGGTTTGATAGGTAGGACTGGAAACAGAATGCCACCTGACCTTCACCAGTTACAGTCATGTGATCTCTCCAGAAGCTAGCATATGACTGATTGGTACCCGAGTGCAGGAAAATGGAACTTGAGAGTGCCCCACTTCCCTTTTGATCAGCTTGCCGCCCCCTTAAAGCGGTCAGCCCATCAAAACCTGGAACACAACGAGTCCCTATGACTTACCTGATATATTATGAGGGTACTGTCGGGCCTGCCTACATAATTTATAGTGCCCAGCACACAGTACTGACCTGGGACACCCAGTTGTTGAGTGAAGGGGAGTTCAGTTGGGTTAGATTCTTATGGAATGCCACAAGTGGGAGAGAGCTCGGACCCTGTAGAGTGGATGGAGATTTGGCAATCAGTGGGGAGCTGGCCCACCAAGACGCTGGGACATTTGTGAAAGTTAAGCCAAACTTCCTCTATAGGCCAGGTGGGTCCCCCAAATTCGCTGGGCGGAGGACTCCGGTTGAAAAGGAGGAATGGCCTCACCCATTGGTTAGCCCTATAACATAGGATAAACTTTTAGTATGCCAATCAAACAACCATTGGCTGAAAATTTATATGCAAGTCAATGGCAGTTCTCGGTCAGTTGTACTGCAATCAAAGGCTTCTGAGCTTATTGAATAAGAGCTTTAGAGAGGTGGTAGCAGTTAATGCACAAACCAACTTTTCAGACATCATATGCTTAGCATATTTTGTTTATTTGGAAGAAATGGAAAAAACTTTTTTTAGCATGCGAATTTAGCAGAGTAAACCTTCAATATATAACTTAATTTTGCAGTCACACCAGTTTTCTTTCAATCTACCTTTCTTTCCTTTTTCAAAATATGTTTAACAAAAGTCATTTTTACTCTCTCCATCTTGATTAAACTACATCCTCCGATCCTCTTAATGGCCATCATTGTGATTTCCTAAGAACTGCTTTACAGCTTTGCAGCGGAATACCTAACAAGCTCCTAACATTCTTTCCTTTATGTGTTATACAGTATGTTCCGTGATATCTGGGAAAGTCATCAGAGACAGGAAGGTATATAACTTGCCTAATCAGAACTAGGCTCTGTGCCCTAAAATTACATTTCTATTAAGAATATCTTAATCTATTCAAAAGTTACCAGAAGTTTGACATGGTGTTATGGCTGAGTACATTCACATGATTGCAATGATGAAGTCTATTTTTAAGTGGGATAGCACAATAGGTACTGTATTTTGTGAATGGAGTTCCAACTGGGCTCAAATCTTCTACACATGTAACACCTTCTGAACACTAAATAATTTCCTGCAGAATATCACAGAATAGATTTTGTTTTATAAGGGCTAGTCAGGAGCGTGGACCGAATAGTTGCAGAATTCAAAAGTAATTCCAAAGTAGCAGAAATCAGGACTAATTTAAAGTATGAAATAGCTCTAAGTCATTATTGTATATTTCCTATTTGTGAGTGTTCTTGAAAACAGGATTTGAAATAATGATTATAATTGAATGAATCTGCTTTTCAGTGAGTGAGATTTGACAGGTATAATAAGGGAGGCTTAGCAAAAAAGATATTTGCATAGGTTTATAAAAGTGAATGCATATCTCCTGTATACCCACCATGCTGGGAGAGTTTTCAAAGAAATTAAAGATAAGTGCTTTCGCACCTTTCCAGTTTCTCAAGGATCTAAAAATACATGCCACGATGCTATGATAGTTTATGCACAGTGAGTATAATTTTAAGTTCTTTTTGAAGATATTGAACTTTTAAAATCTTTTAATTGGGCTGCTGGTTATCATTCTTTCTTTATTTTTTTTCCCCCTGCAGGGATCTCAGTATGAACAACATAACTAAGCTGCCCTCCAACGCCCTGCACAATCTCCACCTTCTGGAAGAGCTGTAAGTATCTTTGTAAAGCTGCAGGGCATTCCTGGCCCAGGACTCATTCTTGTGTTTGCGTCTCCTATTTGCTGTGGGAACCTGATAAGACATTGCAGGAAGCTGTCGGCACTGACACGTTTCGCTGGCACGCGAGGAAACATTTAAAAAATGGGTTTCTTGGTATTCTAGAAGGAAAGTGTCTATAAATGACTAACTTCAAGGCTGCAGGTTTTCTAGGAACTCAGTCATGCAAATTATAAGGTTGAAGCACAAGCTGTTTAAGAGAACTGGAAAGCTTCTTGGAAAGCAGGATATTAAAGATTTCAATGCTTGGTTATATTGATTGAAATTGACAGTAAGATTATAATGAAAAATTGTTGTTTGATTTTCATGGTGTCAGTGGGACAATGGAGACCAGCAATATATGACAGCAGTATTTGGACTAATGATTTCACTCTATAAATATATGTAACGGGTTCTCGCCACAAACTGAATTGAACCGCAAGGCCGATGTGGGGATATAGAAACACAGACCTGCAGCCGTGTCCGGAATACAGATTCGTAGTCGTGGGTATCCAGGTCAGGGTAAGAGAAGTAAGGAACGTAGATAAACTCGCCGTGGTCGGAGGTAGGAGAGGGTATGGATTGTTGGGGTCACTAGCCGTGGTCGAATGTAGGAGAGGGTATGAATCGTTGGGGTCACTAGCCGCGGTCGAGGGTTGGAGAGAGACAGTTGGTAGTAGACAGTAGCCAAGGTTCAGGTAAGATACTGCAAGACAAAACAAGGCACAGCAAGGCAAGACAGGACAGGGCACAACAGAGTGCTTGTGACCAGCACAACGTCACATGTAAAGAACTATTATGCTCAGCCGATTTGCAGAGGGAATCGCTGAGCCTATAAAGGAGGAACAGCCAATAAGTGAAGGGCTGCACAGCAGAAGCCAATACTAGAATCAGACCCCTGATTCATTGCTGGGCAGGGTCTGCACAGCAGTTACTGATGAAGCACCAGCTGTACCAAAGTGTGGATCAAACTCGGGGCGGAGCCTGCACCCGAACCTGCTATCTCGGGGACGGACCCTGTGCCCGATACTGATATCACGAGGATGAACCATGCTAATTGTATATAGATGCACACACTTATATATTAGACTTATAAATATTTATGAAACATACAATGATAAACCATTGTATAAACATTATGGCCCACATTTACTAGATTGTCTTTTGACATAGCAGCACTTAACAGACATGGCCTTGTATTTTTATTTTTTTTATTAAAACCCTATCTGAACTTTGAACAATCATATGTTCTACTGTAGAGAAAAAGAGATACAATTATTGGTACCTTGGTTCTCCATTGTATACTTCATTATGAACAGTGCCTCAGGAAAATATTCGGAGCGAGATTTCCATTGCCTGCCTCCTGCTCCCAACCACAGAATCTTCCGTTTATAAAAGAACATGTTGTTCTCAGTCACATAACTGTGCATTTCCTAAATTACTTTAAAACAACTGTAAAAATGTTGAAGAGCTGTAGGTGTTTTAGGGAATGTGTCTGTAAAGAGAACTACTGTTTGTAGCTGTGAAATATATCCACACAAAAGTCTTTGCACAAAAATGTATGTACAGTACTTTCTAAAGAAAAAAGAAGCAACAAATGTTTAAAATAAACCCTTGACTGTAAAAGGGGTTTGCAGTGCATTCCAAAGAAAAGGGGTTACAAAGTTGTTGTTTTTTTGGTTATGGTGATATTTTATCAGTGATTGTCCTCACAATCACTCAATGTAAAAAATCCTTGAGTTGTTCCTCCCCTTTCAATGAATTGAGCGATGATAGCACACGAGGTTGTATAAACATACTATTATAGTTCAAACCCATCACTCTCTGTACGAGTGCTGTGTGATTGTACAACTGTAGAGCTCCGTTTTAGAAAGTGAATCAACAGATGTATCCAATTTATTGAAAATGTAGCACTTGCAGCTCTTCTTTCCAGATATTGCATCAATGATAACATGAAAAATCTAAATATCTGTTTGCATTTAATTTTTTTTTTTAATTTATCGTTTGTTTAATGAAAACAAGGTTTGCTCTGACCGTTTTAAGAATAATGCTACTTTCCTGCAGCTGAATACATTGGCCCTGTTCACTGAACTTCTATATGAATGGGTTAATATGCATATTGTCCAGTATGTTTGTAAAAGTGGATTATTTTTGTGGATTAATTGTAGATTAGTCTGCCACCCACACTGTCCCTCATTGTCAATAACACCACAATCTCCTCAATACCTCAAAGCACGCTGCCTAGGGTTATCTTTGACTGATCTCTCCATTATTCCTCACATTCAGTCCCTCATGAGGACCTTCCATCTCCACCTTTGAAATATAGCCAAAAGACGCCCTTTTCTCACTCTTGATGCAAGTAAAATCCTAATTCATCCACTCATCTTGTCCCGCCTTGACTACTGCAAACTTCTCTTAGTTGGCATTTCCCTTGTCCGCCTATCCCAGGGGTCGGCAACCTGCAGCTCTTTCTGCACCTATATGCAGCTCTCCTCCTTCAGGTTTCCGCACCCCAGCTGCTGCCTCTCTCCCTCACTGTCCTGCCGGGGCTGCGGGGGGGCCCGGTCGATGCTGGTCGGACCTCTTGTTGCTGCCGGGCATCTCCCCAGCTGCTGGCCTACCTCCTGCACTGTCCCATACCGGGCCTCTCTCAAGCCTGTGTGCGCCGGAAGTGTGAACTGCAACTTCCAGTGGGCGCAGATGTCACAGAAAAGTCAGACGTGGGACATTGCAGGAGCAGACCAGCAGCAGGGGAGATGCCTAGTGGCAACAAGAGGCCTGACCAGCACCGGCCGGGGGCCCCCATCCACAGCCACCGGCAGGACAGTGAGGGAGAGATGAAGGCCCAGTGTAAGAGTGTGTGTATGTGTGTATGTATGTATTTTAGGGGGGTAGTGTGTATGTATTTGGGGGGGGGTAGTGTGTGCGTGAGTATTTAGGGGTAGTGTGTGTGTGTGTGTGTGTGTGTGTGTGTGTGTGTGTGTGTGTGTGTGTGTATTAGGGGTTTAGGGGGTAGTGTGTGTGTATTCGGGGGTAGTGTGTGTGAGTACTTGGGGGTGTAGTGTTTTTGTATTTGGGAGGGTAGTGTATGTATGTATTTGGGCGGGTAGTGTGTGTGTATTTGGGGGTAGTGTGTGTGTGTTTATGTATTTGGGGGTTAGTGTGTGCGTGTGTATTTGGGGGGGATAGTGTATGTATTTATTGTGTATTTGAAAATAACAAACTGTTTTGCACAGAAATTAAAAAAAAAAAAAAAAAAAGGGACTTATTATTGGGAGATGAATTTTATTCCCCCACATATTGTTTCCTTTCCCTAATACTGATTGAAGTAAGTTTGTCCTATGTTAATGCTTATACAGTATATAGCATTAGTGTGTGTACAGTATATGTATGTGTTTGTGGGGGTGTAATATTCATGCCTGTGTTGCGGCTCTCTGAATATTTTGGATAAAGACATTTGTTTATAAAACGTCTCTTCTTCCTTGAAAGGATGCAACCCCGTGGCCTATCCCAACTCCAATCCATCTAAAATGTTGCAGCCAGACACATCTATCTCACTGACTGCTCCACTTCTGCTGCACCAGTACTGATATCCCATCAAATTTAAAACCCTATCTCTGACTAACAAAGCTCTCGAGGACGCTGCCCCACTTTTACATCTCAGCCCCAAAAATATATACAGCTCAACCCCGTTATAGCATGATCCGCTACAACGCGAATCCGCATATAACGTGGTCTGAGCATGGCTCCCGATTTGAAATCCGCCTTACCGGCATATAGATCTCTCTCCTCACTTCATAGGGCTGTGTACACGTGCTGCTCTCTCCTAATCTCCATTAAGTGCTCTTCTCTCTGCTCCTCCACGTGCTCGTCTCTCTCGTTGTGTGCTGCGTCGTTTTTTTTCTTCATGTGCTCGTCTCTCTGCTCTTCTCTCCCGTTGTGTGCAGAGCTAGATGCCGGTGAAATTTTAACGCGACCCCGGTTATAACGCGGTCTCGGGGTTGTGGACCCCAAGGACCGCATTATAACGGGGTTCAGCTGTACCTAATGGCTGCCTACATTCTGTCCATGACATCCTCCTCTCCTGCCTTATTACCTCCTCTCACTCCTGCCTTATTACCTCCTCTCACTCCTGCCTGCAAGACTTCTCCTGTGCTGACCCCTCTCTCTTGAATTCCCTACCCCAAACCATCAGATTCTCCCCCAGCTTTTAGATGATTAAAAACGACCTGAAAACTCACCTTTTCAAGGAAGCCTATTTGCCATACCTCTGACATCTATCTCCCTCTCCCCCTTGTTCAGGATCCAGATTATAGTCCTTCCAGTGGCTTAATTAGATTATTTTATTCCTATTATTAACAACCATATCAAATAAGGATACACAATGATTTCTAACATTCAATAATAATAGTGAACATATTCGTGCTAAATCATTTTATATGAAATTGATATATATTTATATTTATTCATGCCATTTCCATCAGCCACGGCTGTGATTTTGTTGCTAAAATATATTAAATTGGTATTGCTGAAATTGACACTAAGCAATATTGCACATGGGGGTGTAGTTAAATATGTGATTTTACAAAATGTTAAGCATGTGGTATATACATAATCATATAGTAGTTGGGATGGAAAAAAATATAGGCGTCTATTGAGTACTAGCTCATGTTGGACTTTGAAACTGGATAAGACACTTATACTATATTAATGTTTCTGTTGATCCACAAAAAGGCAAACTTAAAAATTCAGGGCAATATTTGGAGGGCAAAAAAGAAAATGTTCTGGACCTTAGCTAATCACTTCATGGATCAATACTCTGACTATGTTTGAATCTGTTCTGCATATCCCTACATTCCGTTTCTGTCTAAGAAAATATCCAGTCTCTTCCCCCCCCCCCCCTCTCAGTCTTTTCTTAAACACAGCCATTGTATTTGCCATTACCGTTTCCTTGGGTAGTACATTACATATTTTCACATGCTAAAAATAATATCAGATCCAAAAGTCCCCTGGAAAGGGGCTTAATGATTAGGGGGGTAATTCTATGTAGCCATGCTGTAAAATGGCATACAGTTTTCTCTCATGCTGGCAGTAAGCCTGGTAAGTTACAGGGTTGCCAGCATCAATCATGGAGGTTTGCCCTCACACCCTGGTGAGGTGTCATATGTATTCAAGGGGAGTGGTAACATGCTCTGAGTCCACCGTTAGTGACATAAGAGATGTGCCTGTTCCTGAGGTATATAAGGCACAGCACTGCCCAAAGTTAGTGTGTCAAGGGTGTTCTGCAAGGCTGAGTTCAGAGCAGAAGGCCAAGGTTTCCACTAGTGAGTTAACTAGTGACACAGTTCTAACTCAAGGGCCAGCAGCAGCAAGGCTGGCCGGGCCTACACTGTGTCCAGGGACCTGGCACAAGTGGTGATCTCCCTGAGGGGAGAGGTGATCCAACTCCATTGGGAGGACGGACCTTTGGAAGGGAAAGCACAGACAATGATCGGCTAAGCTGCTAGCTGTGAGGGGCAGCTTGCCCATACCAACTACAATAAAGATGCCCTTGATCAAAGAAACCCCAATGTGTGAGTGTGAAGTTACTCCACAGCGGAAGGCACCATCAAGAAGGAGTTCCTCATCAGAACCATCTCCTTGCGGACGCAGAGATCCTGATGAGGTGGAGGCGCTGCACTGTATGTAGGTAGGACTCTAGCACACTACCTTTGCTGCCTGTCTTGGTTGACATTCCCCATACACCATCATGCGGGAGACTCAGGAGTCCTGTTGCCAACAGGTGCACCACCAGACACAACCATGTAATGGGGACTGGTTAGACCACAGGGGCCAATGTGAGATTGGGTGGGTCAGCCAGACCAGAAAATTTGTTACATCTATATAACCCAAAGTGGCCTTTCAGACCATTTTCGACAAAAAATCCCATTCAAGTCTTATGGGGTTTTCAGACGAAAATGGCCCAACCAACTACTAGGGTACAGTAGATAGAATTACCTCATGAGTGTTGAATCCACAAGCTTGTGGGTTCAGTTCCAACCACATACTCCTGGGTAAATTACTTAATATTCCTTTGATTCAGTTGGTCCACCTTTAATTGGCTAATCCCAATATTTATCATGTCTTTGCGGCCGCCATGCAATACAGAGCATAAAGAATGGGCTACAAGATTTTCATCTCAGGAGGTGGGTACTAATATATATGTAATTGCTTAGAGCTTTGTTGCTAAAATCATTAAGTAAATACAACATATTAATCATTTGATTAGTAGTGTACTTTTGTGTCATCTACTACATTCATTTTACGTGCTGTAGTGGATTTAAAGGGTTTCCCAGTTTCCAGTAATGAGATGGTGAATCAGGACAAGTGATATGGTGTAGATGATCTCATTAAACTGACGCCAATAATGAGTCCGTTCTTACTTTTTTTTAGGCTAAGCCCAACATCCTCTCTATTTGTTTATGACATCCCTAAATCTTTTCTTTGATTGGCTTTTTTTTTTTTGCTCATACAGTATAATAAAGCCATTTAATTATAGGTATGAGTTACTGTGCAGTTTGTACTCCCCTGTTTTAGAACTCACTGACCTGAATGTAAGGCGTTATGATTGCTTTGCTTGCAAACCCATTTTGCCTTGAATAGAGAAAACATGAATCTCGCAGTGACATCTGACAGTGCACAATGCACGTCTGCTGCTTCAGGTGACGATTATAGATATCAACATTACAACGCTCAAGTAACAGAGAAGAGCGGAAGATTGTTTGATGTCAATAAGTTGACTAAACTAAAGTTTTGTTTTTAATAGTTTTCTTCTTTGATATCCCTATGCTTTAAAGACAGCTTTATATTAGTGTCATTTTACACTCTGCATATCTATATTAAAGATGAAGTCCTACACAGTTAGATTTATTTGCACTATCTCTCTACACATATATAAATTGCACGTGTGTGTATATATATATATATATATATATATATATATATATATATATATATATTATTTATATACCTGTATCTATAGTGCCTGTGTACCAATATAAGTATTTGACCTGTTTATGACCTGAGAGTGCTGTCTCCTGATCTCGTGTGTTCACGGTATCGTACTTTTTATACAATTCTTATGGGACAAGCACATGCTTGTATACATCTACTATTGGAGTGCTGACTGCCTCCTTTACCATGTACTGTATATATATTTATATAGAAAGAGAGAGCGCACACTATAAGGCAAGCTTACAAAACACTCAATTGTTGAAATGCATTAAAATACATATAGGGGCAGGGGGGACAAGGGATAGCAGAGAGATACAAAGTCCAAATATAGTCACCATATAGTATGTGAGGAATTACTTCAATCCAAAAAAGTTCCGCAAAACTGTGTTTGAAGACTGATCCAAGTCTCAGATAACATCACCTGTTAGCGTGACGAAACTTGTTGGATCCACGTTAGAGACGTCACAGTGATGTTAGCTGAGACTTGAATCAGTCTTATGTTCAGCTGCTTTCAAAAGTTTTCTTATCTGATGTTTTATACAGCTCACACAGCCACATTGTAGCAATGCATTACTACAGGAACACCTTGCTACATTTACTTACCTCATCAGCAGTGGGTTGTATGGAACCTGAGGCGACAGAGTACAGGACGCATAATTGTTCAGACAGTGGACGTGAGGCTTGTTATCCATCTGCTTTCATTATACGCTACTCTGTGGAACTTACGAGCCCGTGTTGTTTTCAAGCTTTCTCCCTGAACAAGCTTGTGAGTGATCTGAGTGGAGTAGACGCTGGCATTTGCACCATCAATACAGCATATTATCCTCGACATTTCCACGTTGTCGTCAAACACAGTTTTGCAGAACTTTTTGGGATTGAAGTCATTCCTCGCATACTGTACAGTATGGTGACCATATCTGGACTTTTTATCCCTCTGCTATCCTTTGTCCTCCCCTTGTACTTTAATGCATTTTAACATTTGAGTGTTTTGCTAGCCATTAATAGTGTGATTAAATTGTTTATCTGTCTCTTGCCTTATAGTGCCTTATAGTGAACGCTCTCTCTTTCCCTCTGTGTATCTCCCTCTCTTGACTGGTTGTCCAATTTGAGAGTTGTCGGGACCTTGTTCCTCTTACCTATTGGAAGACACGTATCCCCATCTATAGGCAATACAACGTTATGTTATTATCCTTACACTTTACACACACACCATCCAATCACTTACTATCTGTTTCACTTTGTATACTTACTTGGCACTTTTCCAAATTATATATAAATATATTTTTTTTTTTCTCGGGACTAACATTAGCCCCAAGTACACATTTCTACTGGACTTACATATCTGGATGCACTGAACTTATTTTTAAGGGTTTTTTCTATCTCGTACTGTTATTATTCTCTGATTGAGACACTGCATAGATTATGAATAGAGAGGCAGCACTGTGTGCTGGGTGATAATAGTGAAAGGCGGGGTTGCAGACCTGTCTAAGACATGCAAATGAGCATACAGTAATATTTCCATTTGCTATACTTTGCTGTGGAGGGTTTTTGTCACTTTTTTTACCCACCATAACTTAACTAAGTACTGTATATATATATATATATATATATATATATATATATATATATATATATATATATACATACCCCGGTTTAAGGACACTCACTTTAAGTACACTCACGAGTAAGTACATATCGCCCAATAGGCAAACGGCAGCTCACGCATGTGCCTGTCAGCACGTTCTGAACAGCAATACCAGCTCCCTACCTGTACCGAAGCTGTGCGCAAGCGGGGAGACTATAGAGCATGTTACAAATGTGTTATTTACATCAGTTATGCACGTATCTGACGATTGCCGTACAGTACATGCATCGATAAGTGTGAAAAAGGTAGTGCTTCACTTTAAGTACATTTTCGCTTTACATACATGCTCCGGTCCCATTGCGTATGTTAATGCGGGGTATGCCTGTGTATGTGTATATATATATATATATATATATATATATATATATATATATATATATATATATATATATATTTCAGGCAAAAGGTGACACATTGTGTGCTCATTTTCATGTTATTTCCCAGAATTCCTTGCTGCAGTGGAAGCACTGTATGCTAGATGATAATGGTGAAAGGCAGGGTTGCAGACCTGTCTAAGACGGGTGCGCAAACTGGGGGGCGCGGGGTGGGAGATTTTTTGGGGGGGGGGGGCACGGGCGGTTGCAGAGGTCCTGCACGCTTCCCCAAGGCATTTAAATTAAATGCCGGGGAATCGCGTGAGGCCTCAGCAACAATATAATTCAGACACTGTGACGCATCTCCATGGCAACGCGGCATCAAATGACGCCGCGGGGTCATGTGACGTGACATCACAGGTGTCATGTGACACCGCGGGTCACGTGACATGATGTCACATGACCCCGGAGCGTCATTTGATGCAACTGCAAGGTAGGAGGGGGGTGGGGGCGGGAGCTCCGGAGCAGGCCAGACAGGAAGACAGGCGAGCGCAGCAGTAAAAGTTTGCGCTCCTCTTGTCATAGACATGTGAATGTGCTCATAAGTTATATTCTTTATTGGCTATATGCTAACGGTGGAGGTTTTTGGTCGCCTTTTTCACCCACCATAACTTAAATAATGTGTGTGTATGTACTCCTTCTCTCCTGCAAATTTCAGTTTTTCCCCTGCAGCGTCTTTCAAAATGGCTACGCAGCGTCATTTGACATTTATATATTATTATACGACACCGTGCAGGAATTGAACCCTTGATCGTCTCATATACCAGTCCACTGCTCTAAGCACTACACCAGAGTGTGGATGGAAGGTTATTCTCTTTAAACAGCCCTATGGTAGTTTGGATGGTGTTTTCTAATTGGGTGATTGACTGCACTGTGCAGTATACTGTATGTTAAGGTTGTTTAAAGAGTTACACTCATCACACCACCCTGTAGCAGTTATAGAATTACACTAGCATATGAAGCATCAGGGGTTCAATTCCGGCATGGTGTATTATATAAAGTATATGAAAACGGCCATGGGATGCCGGGAAGAAGCTGTAGCTGCTGCGGAGCGGCACTGTGTGTGGTCTGGTTGCTGCACTTGTCCTGGTGTGTGCCTTGCTTTGCACTCCTCCTCGTGTTCCTGCCATGCACTGCGTGCAAGGCGGACGGAGCCCCCAGAGGAGGAATCCTGAAACTCATGGCAGGGGGGGGAAAGAACGTCTGTTGGCTGAGGAGGTATTATCTGATGTTGTAGGCTATATTACAGGTTTCGCTACCACTGAGGTTTACTTAGGAACAAGTCCTAATTGCAAAGTGTATAACCTGCAGGCTGGAGGTGCTTTGACAGAACTATTTTGGGCTTGGGAGTAATATAAACGGCGCAGCAATGTGATAGCTATGTGAAGGTGTGGTAATGATACAGAAGTGCTGTTTGTGTTCAGGGATCAATACCAGGAAAGCAGAGAAGCTGTATGTTAGCATTGCGGTGCAGTTTTATTCAGCATAATTGGTGATTTCCTTTTTGATGCTGCGGGCAAAAAAAAATGGAGGGGGCAGGGCTGGGTGGCGAGTAGCTTTTTTTGGTTGACGAGTAGCTTTATGGGTAATTTGTCAAGCCCTGTATGTATAATATATATATATATATATATAAACAAGGAAGAAAAAGAATCCCATCAAAAGCACTCTAGCAACAATTAATAATAATAGAATTTATTCAATGGAAAAACACATAGATTATACAATATTAAAACAGTCCCCTCGGAACCCCAAAAAACAGGAATTCTGGTAAATGCACCAAAAATTTAATTTAGTACATACTATAATGGCACCAGAAAGTGTAAATAACCTGCTCATAAGGACGCGCAGTTGTGTCAGTCTCCTACTTGGAGCTGTTTTAATGTAGTGCCTTAAGTCTCCTGGCTCTATTTATGCAGACGGCATTAGCTTGACAAATACAACAACAGACAGTGAGTCTGCCTCCCTGCTATATACAATACATGATATATACACAATCTGAGCCTCTCTGCTGGGTAACTCTATGTCAATGTTACTATGAGTACCAGCTCAACTATACTGAGGGTTATTGTGGATTGATTGCGCCTGTGTCAGCGTCACCTCTCAAGCATATGCATTCAATATAACCATAGGTGTTCGCTGCTATATATATATATCATTGCAGGATTGCTGTGTCTTTGACCAGTTAAAGGCTCACTGCGTAGGAGACGGTTTCCTACAGTCTGCATACATACTCCAGAGGGGTTAATACCCTGACTTTCAGTATCCACTGTCCTGTCAAACCCAGGAATATTGTATTTGGGTTTGCACAATCATACATTTATTGACATGGTTGCACGCTATTGAATATTTAATTCATTTTTTAAAAACACAGTACACTACGTCTGGTAATATATGTTTTAAGTAAATTTATTAAAAGTTAGATTTTACATTATGTAGGTGTGCAGTTAGTGAATTCTTTAGGGGGCTCATTCATTTTGTGTTCCCCTTCCCCCCTTTTTTGCCTGATTCACTTATCAGTTCACAGTTTGCACCCACATTTACAATTACCATTATTATTATATACTTTTTCACTTTACTCAATTAGTGTGGCCCTGTGATCACTCCCCAATCCTCCCCTTGTTTTCTAACCTGCTCATATAACCCAAGACCGGCAGGTCAAAAAGGAGGGTTAATAAAAATTGGACACTGAATCTATGTATATAAATAGTACCACTCAACAATCAAAATTAGATTGTGTATGAAATAAACACAATACAAGAACCATACAATTGTATTGTGTTTATTTCATACACAATCTAATTTTGGTTGTTGAGTGGTACTATTTATATACAATACATAGATTCAGTGTCCAATTTTTATTAACCCTCCTTTTTGACCGGCCGGTCTTGGGTTATATGAGCAGGTTATTTACACTTTCTGGTGCCATTATAGTATGTACTAAATTCAATTTTTGGTGCATTTACCAGAATTCATGTTTTTTGGGTTCCGAGGGGACTGTTTTAATATTGTATAATCTATGTGTTTTTCCATTGAATAAATTCTATTATTATTAATTGTTGCTAGAGTGCTTTTGATGGGATTCTTTTTCTTCCATTTTTTCATTAACTATTTTGTCCCTAGCATCGTCATTAGGTCATTATTATTATTTATTTGATCTTACTTTTTGATTATAGCAATTTAAGTCATTTAGTCTAGTTAGTTGCAGGCTTATTTGTGTGTATTGTGTGTATATATATATATATATATATATATATATATATATATATATATATATATATATATATATATATATATATATATATATATATATATATATAGGCAATACGATACCGCACGTGGACGAATATCAGAGGCAGCACTCCAAATGAATATCAAAAATCCTGTATTATTCAACAAAACATCATATCAACGTATCGGTCCTCAAACGGGACCTTTGTCATCCCCTTGACAAAGGTCCCGTTGAGGACCGAAACGTGGCTATGATGTTTTGTTGAATAATACAGGATTTTTGATATTCATTTGGAGTGCTGCCTCTGATATTCGTCCACGTGCGGTATCGTATTGCCTATTTATTTGTACAGGATTTGCACCCAATTTTTCTATTCAGACGGAGTGCCTATGGTTCTTTATTACCTGCTATATATATATACTAGCTGAGAGACCCGGCGTTGCCCGGGATGTGAACCGTGAATAATTATGTGTAAATGTTGTATTGTAAAGTTGTAATGTTATGTGAATGTTATGTAATATTTGTTTAAATTGTATTTGTAAAAGAAAAACATTAGAAAGGACATGTATATGAGGGCAATTGTATGTTAATTGTTACGGTTGTAATTTATGAAAATGTAATTGTTGTAAAGGCTTGTTGAAATATGTTTATGTCCATTGTTGAGAGTAGTGTATTTGATGTAATGGTGAAGTGTGTGTTGGTAAAATGGTTTGTAATAAAACATGAGTGCAGTGAATTGAGTGTGTTAGTGTTTTGTTGAGGTCTCATGAGCACCATGCGGTCGCCGTTGTGGAGGTGAGGAGCGGGGGGGGGGTTAATGGTGTCTCATGAGCAGCGGTCGCCGTTGTGGAGGTGAGGAGCGGGTGGGGGGGGGTTAATGGTGTCTCATGAGCACCATGCGGTCGCCGTTGTGGAGGTGAGGAGCGGGTGGGGTGGGTTAATGGTGTCTCATGAGCACCATGCGGTCGCCGTTGTGAAGGTGAGGAGCGGGGGGGGGGGGGTAATGGTGTCTCATGAGCAGCGGTCGCCGTTGTGGAGGTGAGGAGCGGGGGGGGTAATGGTGTCTCATGAGCACCATGCGGTCGCCGTTGTGGAGGTGAGGAGCGGGGGGGGGGGGTTAATGGTGTCTCATGAGCACCATGCGGTCGCCGTTGTGGAGGTGAGGAGCGGGGGGGGGGGTTAATGGTGTCTCATGAGCACCATGCGGTCGCCGTTGTGGGGGGTGGGATGCTGTTTGGGTGGGGGGGTTAATGGTGGTGGGGGTGGGGGGTGTTAATGGTGGTGGTGGGGGGTGGTGTTTAATGGTTTTGTTAAATGGAGGAAAGAGTCTGTACCTGATTGGTATCAGGTGTTCAGGGTTGTCTCTGTTGAGAGTTGTGAAGCTGGTCCCAAAAAAGGTGCAAATGTCTGACAGGTGCAAATGTCTCACAGGTGCAAATGTCTCAGAGCAGTGAGGGTTAGGTGCTGCAATTCCCAAAGCTCAGTGAGGGGTAGGAGAGTGTGTCAGTGGTGTAGCTCAGTGAGGGGTGTCACAGTGTGGCAGTGTTGTTGGCCGCCGACCAATGACAGGTGTGCGGGGGCGGGCATGGTGCAGGGTGCTGGCCGCACACCAATGACAGGTGTGCGGGGGCGGGCATGGTGCGGGGGGCGGTCATGGGCAACCAGTGACAGGTGTGCGGGGGCGGGCATGGTGCGGGGGCGGGCATGGCCTGAGGCGGAGTGACAGGCCAAAGGTGCAATGCCATTGTCCCTAGGGTCACCGAACATCCAGGCAGCATTCAGGCATGCATGCATGCAGGCAGGCATACAGTGCTTTCAATAATATATTATAAGATATATATATATATATATTTCTTTTTCAGAATGATTACATGTAGGCATACTCCACATTAACGTACGCAATGGGTCCAGAGCATATATGTGTAGCGAAAATGTACTTAAAGTGAACCACTACCTTTTTCCCACTTATCGATGCATGTACTGTACTGCAATTGTCATATACGTGCATAACTGATGTAAATAACGCATGTGTAACAGGCTCTAAAGTCTCCCCGCTTGCGCACAGCTTCAGTACAGGTAGGGAGCCGGTATTGCTGTTCAGGACATGCTGACAGGCGCATGCGCGAGCTCCCATTTGCCTATTGAGCGATATGTCCTTACTCGCGAGTGTACTTAAAGTGAGTGTCCTTAATCCAGGGTATGCCTGTACATGCAAATAGTGATGTTTCAGATATTAATATTTATATTATATAATGTTAATGTAATTTTTTCAATGAACATTGCCTTTGCTTCCAAATCTACACTTGAGATTTATAAGACCATCCAACAGTTTACCGTTGTCTCAATAAAAAAATGTGTTAATACATATACAAATATTATATATCCTGCTAGAAAGTATAAATGAGTGTTTTTACTTAATTGCAATTCCAATATAACCTTGGAAGTGGTACTTACCAAAATTATTGCCCCAAAACACTGATTTCATACCTTCCTGGTGCCTACAAACTGCAGTACAATATTGTAGGCTTTCTTGAAATCTTACTCTATTATACCAATGTTGCTAATGGGCCAGAAAATGGGAATACAAGACAAGGACTGGATCACTATCACAGGTTGACCTGGAGTTGTTTAGCAGGTATACCCTAACACCCGAGCAATGCACTGCAGGCCTTTAGGCAACCACGGGGTGTACCTGTTTGTGTGTATGCATCTCAAGTTCAATACAAAATCTGAGTTTCCGGTGTTTAAACAAAGCACGGATGTACTGTCCGATAAGAACGGCGCTGAGAAGAAAGGCTCAGGAAATAGGGAAGGAGTGTTGCTAATAGTAACTGAAACTTTGAAACACTGCCTGCAAAAGTTTGACTAAGTGAATGAGAGTATCTGTGAAGTCCAATGAAGAAAGCCAAAAGAAAATGCTGCCAAAAACAGTTGAGCATTGTTCAAAGGGGACATATCCACTTTCTTTTGAGATATTGAAGAGTTTGTTCTGCTTACACAAAGGTAGGGCACAGTTGGCAAGACTCCAAGTGATTTTGTATTCTTCATTCCTATTGTTCAGTCACTAAAAGCAGGTGCTTTTAAAGAACAAGAGAGAAAATGTGAAAGAAAAAACATGTGCGATGGTTTCTAATAGGTGGGTACCATAGAGAGGATCCTTATACAAACTAGCTTTATTTAAGTTCAAAATAACACCCTTTTTTTTTCTAAATGAAAGGACTCTAAGTGTAAGATTCCTTGTCTAAATTGAGTGCAGGTGCAAAGAGATCTGTTAAAAAGGTGAAGAGAATGACTCCTTCCTAAATTCCCAGTCATGGACAGGCTCTCAAACTTTGTCTCGTTGTGGCTCCCTTTAATGTTAATATTCATTCGGAGGACTACCATACTTACACTTACTGTATATCTATCCATCAACATATTTATACAGTATGTCCATAATACGGGACAATAAAAATCATCCTTTGGTAGTAATAGAATAGAGATGAACAGCAGGAGAAAGCTGCCTAAAGTGAATGTTGAACAGTTTGATGAACCACAACAAAAGTGCTCAGTGCTCACCAGTGGCCAAGTGCCCACAGTGTGAGCATCTCTGCAGTGATGTATTGCTTCTATTACAATGCTCCATGGTGGAGCATTTGATTATTTATATATCCTCCCAAACACAAGGGACTACTTGTGAGGTTAGGTATGTACAGGTGCTGATAGGGGGCATCTGTTTGACATTATGTTTGCATTTGTCAAATAGAAAATGTTTGACATAACTTTTAGAGACAAGGCTTAAGAAATTGATGAAAAAAGATATATATATATATATATATATATATATATATAAATATATAATCAAAAAATAAATAGATGATACCGTTCAACATGGTAAGTTAAGACAGAATTAATTAACAGTAGACTTACAGGTATAGTGACTCAGTGGACTTCATTTTTAAGCTACATTTGTACAGACATCTACTGTATACCTGATGAAGAATCTTGAGAGGTTTGAAAACATATCAACTATCTGTTGGTCCAATAAAAGGTATCACAATACATACTCCTCCTACCTCCTCTGTTAGTTTACTGGCAGAAAGGACCAACAGAATTACCCATCCTTGTCTTTTTAATACAGTAAGAAGTAGGATAGGGATGGGGTGCGCAACTCCAGTCCTCAAGCCCCCCAGCGGGCCAGGTTTTCTATATCCCTGCTTCAGAACAGGTGGCTGAATCAGAGGCTCAGTCTTCGATTGAGGGGGGGAGGCCTTGGGGACTGGAGTTGAGCACCCCTGGGATAGGTTATAATGCACGTTCTTCACTGTTAACAGTAAATTAACATGCTTTTCACCATATGGAATTGGCGGTTACAAGAGATACAGATGGACAATCGCAAATAGTTTCCAAAATATGTAATAAAATGATTGCAGCACAATTCATGAGTGCACAAACATATTTTAGTTGTGCATTAGAACATGATATGCCCTCAAAGTTTAATATAGCGTGTCAGTACCCCTATCATAGCGAAGAGAAGCCAGGATCCCATTAAAAACAAATCAAGGGGTTACATTTCTGAATTCTTGTAGAGCTGTTGAATGCTGAGGAATATGTTCCAGATAGTTTCTGGAAGATAAATGTAGCACTTTGGATTCCAGCAGATGACTTCATCTTTTAGGGCCAGTGAACAATGCGCAGATACAATCTTACACTCAGTAGTGATAAGTGTTGCATTTAAAATGTCCACAACCTTATCCAGTTGTAAATTACTTGACCCCATTTTTTCCCCTGGTGATTACTCTTGATTCAATTTGTAATGTAATTATGTAAGGATTATTTTCAAGTGCAACCCCGTGCACCTAAAAAAAGACATCAGAGGAATCTAAAAAGTACACATTTTGTGCACTGGTAAGAGGCATTGAGGATGATTTATTATCGCCGTTCACTACAGAGTATGAAGAACTTTTCAGCAAAGCTAAACTTACCCTTCCTAGATTGTTGTTTTCAGCTAACCACCTGGTGGCATAACCCAGGGCTGTTCATATATTAGACTGGATGTAAACGAATAAAAGTGCATCTAGAGTGCTGCAAAGACCTGTTACTGACAGCAAATCATACAGGAAAAAAATATGTATTATAAAAAGATCACTGGGATCACCTACAAAACAGAGGGAGATAGGCCACCGGATGGGCAAATGAGGGAGCAGCCGGCAATGAATAGAGTGAAGACAAGGGGCATGTGCAAAACATTTGTACATCTTCAGTTTGTTGGCAAACATTACACATTCTTGCTAAATACATTTTGTTTTGCTAAAAATGTCAACATTTGCAAAAAATCTATTTTATGCTTAAACATTTCTTTATCGGAAAATTGCATAAAATTCTCTTACGAAGTGTCACATGTGGGACATGAAACCTTTCGCTGCCAGAGGATCAGTGCAACCAAGTGTCATCGGTCTTCTGGTATTACCACCGCGTAACCTCGATTGTAGTGATGACTTGGACGTGGCCAGGACCCTAGTGACACAAATGTATATGGAGTGCCCTTCACTTCTGTTCAGATCCTCTCCCCTTGAAACCGAGCAAAAGTCATGTGACTGTCCCTGAACATCATGAGGGCCACATGAGTGCTGGAGATTGTGACTTACAGGGAACATCTTAAAGCAGCAGTCCAAGCTTTTTATTTCATTTGTTCCCCATTTAATATGTGCATCAATGCAATCCACACAATGATACTGTAAGTAATTAGCTAAGTTGCCGATCGAGCCATTCTCCTGTGATCCATCGGCAAAGATTCGGCTCGGGGTTCACTAAATGGCTGTCAGTGCAGCGGAAGAGGACCAAAGATGCCAAGTTCTGTGGGGACGATCATGTGACCGGGCAGTCACTAGATAAAATTGGTGCACTGCTAAAGAGAAGGCAGGGCTCTAAAAGTTGTGTGACAGAGCCTGTTTCAAAAGAGGAAGTGGATGTGACTTTGTAAATGGTTCATGAAGGGGGCCGTGCACACCAATGAAAAATGCAATCAAATTAGTGCAAAAAGATCATTTTAATGACTGAACACAGTCATATACCATCCAACATTTCGGTGCCTAGCAACTTCATCAGGCACCGAAACATTGGATGGTATATGACTGTGTTCAGTCATTAAAATTATCTTTTTGCACTCATTTGATTGCATCTTTATTGGTGTGCACGGCCCCCTTCATGAATCATATGCTGTTACCCTGACAAGGTCTTTTTTGCCTGTAGCACCCATTTTTGCTTTGTGTTCTATCATTTGTCCCCATTGATTTGGGGCATCCCAAGTTGCATAGGTCCTGATCTTTTTGTGTTTAGCTATTTCCTACTACAGTACTTTGTAAATGGTCTCATAGCACAGAGCTGATTTATTTAAAATACACACACATGTAGGATTGGCATGTGCTCAAGGTGAAGGATATTTGTGATTGGTTTGACATTTGACCATAAACAATTTGCTATGAAACATTTAGTGAAACAATGTGCTACTTTCTTAAAAAAAATGGCCAAAAATGTGGCACCTTTCTTAAATACATTTCTAAGCATGAGCACATCACTGAGAAACATGCTTGTATCATTTAGCAGCATTTTTCAGTGAAACACAGTCACATTTTTTAATTAATATTGTTGCTGGATGTATGGGAATTGGTCATTGTTGTAGGTCTGGTGAAACTCTGCAGACTGGGCATACTGTATATGATTTTCTAGTTACTTGAAAGAGCTTCCATGGTCTGTATAGATAGACAGAGTGCAGACTCAATTGTTTTAACATCAGTGGCTGCTTGGACTTTCTCTGTAGATTCACAATTTTTATGTTAAAAAGTCTCCTTTTCTTCAGTCCTTGGTCTCTGTCCGTAGTTGGTGTGCATTATTACAGGGGTGCGCAAACTTTTCTGTTTGTGCCCCCCTGTCTGCTCTCCACCCTTGCTCGTGCCCCTCTCCTTACCTGCACTCTGGCATCAGCGGCGTCATATGACATGATGCCGCATTGTAATGGCGACACGTCGCTGAAGAGCCGGCTGAGAGCAGGTTAGAGAAGTTACAGAGGCCTCATGCCTCCCCCAGCTTTTAATTTGAAGGCCTAGGGAAGAGCGCAGGGCCTCTGTAACCGGCGCGCCCCCCCACCCCCCCTACAAAATCTCGCGCACCCCTGCATTATTATATGGTACTGCATGCAGTGGTTAGTAGAAATGATCATTAAGTGGCACGCTATTACAGTACTTCTATCCATTCTTGGAACACAGGGATTAGCAAGAGGGACAGTAAAATCGCACATTTCTTCTTTGATTTAGATTTTTTTCATTCTGAGCTGGTAAAAAAAAAAACATACGATACCAATTTGTTTTAAGATTTAGAACAATCATAACATATATATATATTTGGGTTCTGTGCATGAGCTTTGCTTTCTGCGTGCCTCAATAAGGCATACTACACATCACGCAGCAGGCAGCTAGCCAGGGACACATCGTAAATTCTTTCATCATCAGACAGCGTTTTGTGATAATGCAAGGCAGGGCCTCCACAGCTTATTTTTAAACAGACAAGACACACTAAAAATCCATAGCTGGGAGAACAAAACAGTCATTGTGAAATAAAACACCCTCTCATAAAAGTAAATGGTAACCTTTGTATTCATGCAGTATATATACTAATTGGCATGGGCTGAAGTTGCAGATGCACAGACAGATACATTCACAGCACTGAAGAGCTACTTTAGCGGTGCATCAATGCAGGATTTTAGTTGCATGTTTTGAAAAAGGAAACCATAACAAGTCCTTTGTTATCAATAACTAGAATTTAAAAAAATATGTTATTCTGAAGAATCAGCAGTGATGTAATTTTTATATGTATGACATACTCTCCAAAAAAATCGATTTAACAGGTACTGTTGGTTTCTGTGTAGTGTACCTATTGAATGTCAGATGCAATACCCATTGTGTAGTACTATTCATGTCACTGTGTGGGGCTAGCACCCATTATCTCTCTCCTGCTACCATGGGTTAAAACTCAGAACCCTAAGTTCATTAGAGCAACCGGGAGCCTGATGTCATATTCTGCATGTAAAAAAAAATAAGGTACATCTTATAAATGTTGATCAGCAGGTTAACTGGAATCACATTATATAAATAGAGAGAGAGAGATACATACAGACACACAGACACAGTATACATAAATTACATATGCTTAATTGGTGAACTGAGCGTTGCATGTAGTAAATATTACAGTTGAAAATATATTAATCAAAAAAGATCCAACAAAGAAAACGGATTCCTATGTAGCTGCACTTTTGCCTTTAAAAGTCAAATTTTTACATTGAATTTAGAGTTAGTTGTCAACTCAAATTTATTAAATAACATAAAAGTATAATTACGGCTAAGAGAATTAAAAAAAAAGTGTAATTACAGGTTTACTTGATTGGAAGGACCTACTAGATACAGTACCTACTATATACTGTATCTACTTTGTTGACAGATGAAGAAAGTCTATGTATTTTCATGTGCCACATTTTGGAGTGTGTGTCATGCCACCATGCTACTTCTGGTTCTAGGCCACATTGGAACACCAAGAGCTAATGGGAATAATTGAATGTGCTCCAAACAGGAGTGTCTGAGGAAGTCGTTATTTTGTTA
Source organism: Ascaphus truei (assembly GCF_040206685.1). Classification (NCBI taxonomy): domain Eukaryota; kingdom Metazoa; phylum Chordata; class Amphibia; order Anura; family Ascaphidae; genus Ascaphus; species Ascaphus truei. Next base: position 96,121,735 of record NC_134487.1, on the reverse strand, counting down.
TCACGATACTTGCCGTCCAGTTTCTAGTTGTTGTTGTTTAAGAAACAAAAACATCACTCAGGATTATTCAAATATGTGAAAAAACTGTAGACATGGATCTTTTAAACCAGAAACAGATACAAAAAATCCTCAGAGTTCATCAAGGATGCATTTATCTGAAGTAAAATCTGAAGTACGGTACACGCTTGTTTTGAATATTGATTTAACAGGGATCATAATTTTTATTAGTTGGAACTAAACACTCAGACTTTATATAACGTGATTGTTAATGCTAAATTAAAACATCTGTTTCAGAAGTAACCTCAGTCACTAAAGGGTTAATGTTCCCGGTTTTGTTAATATTTTAATAAATGTATCACTTTTAAACATCTGTACAGAACTCCTGAAGTTTCCAACTCAGCAAGCAATGCTTTTCATGTGTTTCAAATTACATGGTTAATGAGATTCAGTGCCAGCATCCTGAATGCAGGAAACTTTGCAAGTCAAATAATGATTCAGAACTCAGGTTTCTACCTGGCAATCTCTGAGGTGGCTGAGTAGGCCAGGGTTTGACATTTTGGTGGTTCATGTAAAGTCCTCAACTGGGTACAGAGAAGCCAAACATAAAGTTTTCTTGAAGTGGCAGATGTAATGGAATCAGATTTGGTTAATAACCAAATAAAGGTCATGTTACTTTAGAATGTGTGTCTATTGAGGGTATTTAGAGAAGTATAGCCAATTTTGTAGCATTTGGAATGCTTATTTGTGGAAGATTCTATACTTTAAGATGGGAAGCACCAACAAAAACATTTTAGGGCATAAAAAAAAGAAAGTTAAAGCATACATAAAAGTAAACTTTCTTTTATTTATTTCCCTGTTCCCATTAGAAATCCTCATCTCAAATCATTTTAAAAAGGGGTTACCCCCTTCTCTGTCAGTCTTTGCAATGCAATGCAGGACCCTCAGAGACACTGCTGGGCTTTGCTTTCTGGTTTGATGCTGGCTTTGCATTGAACGTGAAATTTGGCTCTGCTGGGCCATGTAGGACAAATCTGGCAAAGGTCCTATACCAGCCCTCAGATTGTAGAACTGCAGAGCTCATGTGGACGTCACTTCAGGTTCCCGGTGTGCGTGCGGATGTTGAGTGAATCGTGGGGAAACTACGTATGCGTTGAAGTTTGTGATATTGCAATTGGGATATCGATCAGACCAGAAGGAGAACCTTCTTAGCTGATACAGTTGATAAGCGATCTTAACATATCTCTCTTGTAAGGGCAATATGTTTGGTTATATAAATAGTGAACTTTTATCCCAGAACTTCGCTATGGTGGTTTTTTGTGCTTCTGTTTTTTAGATTATTCCCTCAGATTACAAGCCTTCCGATCTCTGAAGTGCTGGGAATGAAAAAGAAAGGATACCTCTTTGCAATATTAGAACATTCTGAGACAGCTTCAACAGTTAAAAAGGGAATTTTAATTGTTAGTAGATCTCACTGCACCTTTAAATTAGTATAAAATAAATATAACTTTGTATTGTGTTATCACATAATGATTTAAAAAATCCATAATGATTTAAATAGTAATGCACTTGAGGAAGAAATCATTTTCCACTTAAAGTACGTACTGTATTGAAGGAGCATTAAAAACCATACAAAATCCTACTTTTATTAGTTAGCCATTTTAAAGCTCATTATATTCAACCTAGCAATGTAAATCTCAACGTGTTTCTCCGGGTACACTGGTTTCATCAGGAGTGGTGGTACATGATTCCGCTGCTTCTAAATTCAAGTACACAATGTCCTGACATTATATATTGTAGTAAATAGTTTTTGCCATTAGATACATTTTGTATTTGACATTGGATACCTTATGCTATTGGTTACATAGTAATCAGTTCCTGATTGATACCACACTGCTATAGCTTGCGACTACCAATAGAAAGATGAGAGAGGGTATTTAGAAGCAGTGGAATCATGCACCACCCCTCCTGATGAAACCAGTGGACCCGGAGAAAAACGTTCAGTGGAAGACAGAGGATCACTAGGCGGGACGCTGAATGCCGTGCTGCCTACTTGCCCGCCTGCTGATCATCCGGGGACCTTCACCTGGAAGCGCGGGAGTCGAGACAAGCAACGCGAGCCCAGCCGAGGAGGAGAGTGGGGAGAACGTCCACACATCCCAGCCGGTCACGCTGCATTATTTGTACTAAATGTGCAATTTTATCTGACACCATATGGGTGTATCTTATCTTTTATTATCTATAGATAAAAACATTTTTATCAGTCCACACTTTGGTTCTTCACCTTATTTCACAAAGGTTGTGCATACCTGTGGACCCAAGAAATACAGACAGACGTCTTACAGACACCTCATTTGCTACTGATTATGGATATGCACAAACGATTTGGGAATTTGTGAGTACACACCCTGTTGGATTTTGACAAACAAGAAAATACACTTTATTCACAGACATATTTTGTTTTGTCTTTTTGTGATTTCATATACCTGCGCTCACCAAACATCTGGACTATTAAATTGACTTTAGTATGACTTGATTGACTTTAGTTGTTCTTTTTTTTTTTTGACTGGTGTGCTTGACTTTAATTTCTCTATATATGATTGTTCTATCTCCAACCGGGATAGCTTAGTTTGTCGTACCCATATCTATCTTTTATACTACATACTGCTGATACTGGATTGTATTTGTGCTATGTACTAGTCACGTTGTGAGCAACTTCAACTCAAAAGTGAAAAGGAATGCATCTTTAAAGCTGTAAGTGTGTACTTATGGACTACTAATTTGTAGTATACAAACTTTCAAGACTCATAGAGTTCTTCTTCAGGTATGCCAGTTGTTCAGAATGTCTAAGATTATATACATTATAGAGTTTGATGATTTACCGTTGTGAAAGAATGTACTGTACAGTGTACTTATAATTGTTGTTAGTACTTTTCTAAAAGTGATAAGATAACGCCCACTGTCAGGCATTTGTAGAACAGACATACTGGAGTCAGGTTACGTATAAACTCCAAATTAATTTGATCTGTTCAAGCACATACTGTACATTTCTTTGTATGTTAAGTGATTGAATAGTCATTAAAGATGTGCACTTGATCCCTTGTTTTGGTTTTACTAAAACTCATCACAAAGGTTGGTTTCGGATTATAGGGAAAATGTGAATATGATAAAAAACACATCGTCATATAATCTGGAGCTGTATTTTGTTTCCTATTTAAAATCTACGTTATTTAAAATATATTTAGCAAAAATAATGATAATAAAATAAATAGTTATGGGATTTTTCTATGACCTACATTGTCTGGCAAAGAACAGGACAAGGTAAAAGAAAGACAGCATAAGGCTAGTTTGAAGGGGAAGGTTATTTAAAAAGACCATTTTAAACCAAGTATGTTATGTTGGCTATGGAGAGCGACACTGTGGGACACTATCAGTGCTGACATGTTTGGCTCCAAGGCCACCACGTCACCTTCCTAAACCTCGTTTGCCAATAATATACAACTAGATATATTATTTTCACTGTTTATTGTATGTTAATGTAACGGGTGTTCCCTATGAATACCGCCGCTACTACTTGCTGTGCAACCTGTGTGGCTCTCAGGAGCCTAAGCCTCCGCTTGGGGAACCTGGGGTACATACATATCATACATCTCTAGGTGCAACGCCTCCACCTGGGAGGGATCCCAACGGAGTGGGAGGAGGCCCTCACAGGAAACAACCACACAACGCTACCGAAAATAAAACAGGACGGGCTTTACTGCATAGAAACACACATATCACGTAATAACATCATAACATCATAACAGCATAACCTCATCATGCGCCACGGCGGGCGCTAACCACACTGGGTGTCACGGCGGACACTAACCACACTAGGCGTCACGGCGGACGCTACCACCTCTAGGCGTCACGGCGGACGCTAACCACCCACAATGTAACCCCACCCTGTGTCCAGTAACCCCCACCCAAATGTCTCGTGCTCCCGAAGTCAAATACCACTGTACATGTGTATGTGTGACTGCGCAGCCACTATGTTTGGTGATAGGCCTGGTTGGTGCACGTGAGTTGCAGGTTACCTGCCCGGGCTCCAGCCACGGGTACCGCGATATAAATCCGCACGATCCGACGGGGTCCTCCACACCGCGTGGGTTGAAAGTCCAGCGCGAACAATGTTACTCCTTGTCGCAGGGTCTTTGGTGGTGTCCTGAGCCCAGAACCCACCTCACAGGGCCGCACGGCTTCAACACTGTGTCCCTGTCTATTCAACCAATAATGGGGCAGTGTCCCTATCTAGGGCCTGTCCCTAAGCTCCACAAGCTACTAGATGGCTCAGGACCTAACTGGGACCTTGGGGGCTGCTGGCCTAATGCAGAGGGTCACTGACCCCTGCATCCACCTCTTACCCCTATCTGGTCCGGATCCTGACTGCCTGCGTGGCTGCAGAACCCCGCGAAATGTAGCAATCTCTTCCCAGGCAAATCCCTCAGCCCCATTGGCTCCCCGGCGTCAGGCGCCTCTGCCCCCATGCACCCCGGGGGCTGGCATGCTCATCTCGCGCATGCGCGAGCTATCTGATCCTCCCGCGCTGGGTTCGGGCACTGCGTATGCGCAACAGCCCTAACATGGCGGCGCCCTGCTTCCCGAGCCACCGGGCCGGTAGCAACGCGATCGCGGCCTTAGCGACGGCCCGATCGCGTCCCCGGCAACCGGCCTGCTCGCCGCTCCCGTCCCCAGCTACCAGGGATCTCTCCTTCGCGCGCCGGCCCCCCCTCACTCCCTCGCACACAGCGTCTGCCGAAAGGAAGGAGGGGGTCAGCCATGACAGGGGGGACCTGGCTACATCCTCCCCCTGGTGAGAACTCCAACGTCCTCGCTTGAACCACATAACCTTCCAACAGTGTACAAAAATTATATAATAAAAATGCAGTGTTAAAATACAACTTAACGATTACTCTAAACGAGATTGTACAGTTCAACAAACATATTTATAACTGAGGCTAGCTTGGCTTTAGCTTGCTGCTGAGACTCATAGTGAGGTGCCCCTAATAAATCATAAGCCACTCTAGTGGGAGGGCGTCTCACTCGCTGGCTCCTGCGAGTCTCAGTCTCCATTTCTTCCTCTTGAGACAGACCATCGTAGGCTTGAGGCCTAGACTCTCTGGCAGAGGGTGAACCAGTTTGGGGAAAGTCTCTTTGTAACTGAACATTGTCTCTTTGAGGCACAAAACTCGGAGTGGTAGGATCTAATGATTGGTTACTTGGTGAAAATTCTGATGAAGGTACTTTGTCAGCCAGCCCCTTACTTGTTGCTCCTTCGGGAGGTGCCCACCAGTCTCTGTTGGATGTTCCCTCTAAAGGGTCTTGAATTGTCTCATCTGTGGGCCCTGGATTCTCAATAGACTCTTCAGGCTCACTGTCGTTTGTTACTGTTTCTGTTTCGGGTTCACTTTCTCCCAGTTGGGAGATAGGTAACAAGTGGTTTCGGTGCCAGACTTTTACCCGGCCATTCACGTCACGTATGCGATAAACAGGGAGGCCCGGCATTTGGGACTCTACTAGAAAAGGCCCCTCTCTCCAGCGATCAGCTAACTTGTGCTTGCCTGGAATCCCTAAGTTGCGTAGGAGAACTGCGTCTCCTGGTTGGAGCGCTCTATAGCGTACTTTGTGGTCGTACCGTCTTTTATTATTGGCATTCAGTCGAGCGGTGGCTCTTTCGGCTAACTGATAGGCACGGTGCAGACTGTCCTGGAGTCTCTGCACATATCGATAATGAGCCATGTTGGGTATCCCGTCGGTAGATACCCGTAGGCGGATGTCGATTGGCAGTCTGGCTTCTCTCCCGAACATCATGAAGTATGGGGTGTACCCGGTGGACTCGTGCCTAGTGCAATTGTAGGCATGCACCAAGGCCTCAACATGTTTACTCCATTCTCCTTTTTGGGAATTTTTCAGAGTGCCTAGCATGTCGAGCAATGTCCGATTAAATCTTTCAGGGAGCGCATCTCCCTCTGGGTGGTAGGGAGTAGTCCTGGACTTTTGAATGTTCAACAGTGTTAGCAACTCTTTGATCAGCTTGCTCTCAAAATCCCGTCCCTGGTCAGAGTGCATCCTGCTGGGCAGACCATAATGCACAAAATACTTCTCCCACAGTACTTTAGCCACTGTGGTAGCCTTCTGGTCCTTCGTGGGGAAGGCTTGAGCGTATCGAGTGTAGTGATCTGTCACTACTAGCACATTTCCTATACCCTTTGAATCTGGCTCTATGCACAAAAAGTCCATACAAACTAAATCCATAGGCCCAGCACTTTTGAGATGGCCCATTGGAGCAGCACGGGTGGGAAGGGTCTTCCTATGAATGCACCGTAGACATTTTCTGCAGTGTTGTTCAATTGACTCCCGCATTCTAGGCCAGAAGAACCGGTCTCGCACTAAACCCAAGGTCTTATCCACCCCCAAATGTCCATGATCGTCATGTAGTGATCTTAAAACGAGGCCTTGCATACGCCGAGGTAGAAATAATTGTCGACGATCAGGATGATTGTGGAATTGAACAACCCTATAGAGTAGGCCGTTATTCATCTCAAACTTATCCCATTCTCTCATGAGAAGACTCACATCCTCGCGAGGAGCCCGTTTCACCAGTGAAGAGTCATTTTTGTGTAGGGCCTCTCGGACAGCCTTAGCCGCAGGATCATGTGTCTGTGCTAGTACCAGTTCCTTCACCGTGAAGATAACGTCTTGTGTTAGACCCATGCCATCGGGGTGGCAGTAAGCTTCTGGAAGGGCTTGAGGTCGACACCCTAAAGAATCCACTACTCGTAGCTCGGAGAATGCCACTCGGTCGTTTACAATAGCAGCAGTGGAACACATAGCTCTCATTCCTGGTCCTGGAATTTCTTCCCACGGGCCATCGTCGGCGGTCTCGCCCAGTCCCGATCTCCTAGATAGAGCATCGGCTCCTATATTGAGAGGTCCAGGCTTATATTTCATAGAAAACTGGTAATTGGCAAGGGTGGCCAACCATCTGTGACCGGTCGCATCTAACTTGGCCGTGGTTTGTAAATAGGTCAGCGGATTGTTGTCTGTTCGGACCTCGAAGGTGACCCCATATAGGTAATCATGTAGTTTGTCAGATATGGCCCATTTGAGGGCGAGGAACTCCAATTTGTGAACTGGATAATTCTTTTCACTGGGAGTCAAACTTCTACTTGCATATGCCACAGGACGAAGTCCAGTGGGGTACTTCTGGTGTAGCACAGCTCCCAATCCGTTGAGGCTGGCATCCACGTGCAGAATGTAAGGCTTCTCCGGGTCAGCATAGGCTAGAACGGGAGCCTCTGTTAAACTATTCTTCAGCCTCTTAAATGCTTCTTCACAAGCGGGCGTCCACCGATCCCCGAAGGGGGTCCTGGGGGGGGTCCTCTTCTGCTTGGGTTCCTCTGGATAGACCTTCAGCAAATCGTTCAGCACAGCTGCCTTCTTGGAGTATCCGTCCACGAATCGTCTATAGTATCCACAGAACCCGAGAAATGACCTCAGTTCCATTACATTCTCGGGTCTTGGCCAATTCACCACTGCCTCCACCTTGGCCGGGTCGGTGGCCACTCCGTCTGCAGACACGATATGACCCACATAAGTGACCGATGTTCGACAGAAGCGGCACTTATCCAAGGAGAGCTTCAGGCCTTCTTTCTCTAAGCGATCCAACACTTTCATCAGCCTAGTCTCGTGTTCTTCAAGGGTGGCTCCGAACACAATTATGTCGTCTAGGTAGACCAAACACTCACGCGGACACATATCTCCAATCGTCTTTTCCATAAGCCGTTGGAAAGTGGCTGGAGCGCCACAGATACCTTGGGGCATCCGAGTGAACTGATAAAATCCCAGAGGACAGACGAACGCCGTCTTCTCTTGATCAGAGGGGCTCATCGGAACCTGGTAATACCCAGATCGAAGGTCCAACACGCTAAACCACTGGCTTCCGGACAGTGCGCTGAGAATCTCCTCTATTCGGGGTAGCGTGTATTGGTCAGGCACAGTACGTCTGTTCAATGTTCTGTAGTCCACGCACAATCAAACAGACCCATTCTTCTTTCGTACCACCACAATCGGTGAGGCATAGGGACTCCGAGATCCGGTCACTATGCCGGTAGTTTCCATCTCATTCAGAACACCCCGCACATCCTCCACATCTCTGGGAGCTAAGCGGCGCGACCTTTCCCTAAATGGCGTGTCATCATTCAGACGAATCGTGTGCTGAGCGCTTCTGCTGCATCCCACGTCCATCTCACTAGTAGAGAACACATCTCGTCTCTCTCTCAACTGAGCACGTAGCTTCTCTTTCCATGCTTCCTCCAGAGGAGACTCTCCGAAGTCGAATTGTAGTGCCTCGGCCTCTTCTCCCACACGGGCAGTGTGAACGGTCACTGGGTCGTCTACAGGATCCACAGGATAAATTCTACCCAACCTTTGTCCTACTTCCAGCGGCACGGTATGGAGAGACATGTTCTGGATAGACACGGTAATCTTCCTGGGGACAGTAGATGGCCAATCCCGTACTTCAGGTATCATTCGGTATCCCCACTGATTCTCAGACTCGGGGAGGGTGTCCAGCGAGAAGTATCGGTCGTGTTCGTGCCGACTGGGGTACTTGATCAGCGCTGTCACGTGCCTCACTCCCCCTGGTGGAATCTGCAATAACCCTCGCTCTTGATTAAAGATTTCACCATACTCTTCCTCATACGCCACCCTATAGCATTCTTCCCGCAGGCCAGGGGCTATATTCAGGGATGACAACGGTAGCTCGCCGGCTTCTTGTAGGAATGAGCGAATCACCGACCTCACAATATCTGCATTCGTGCCTAGTATGATGGGGGCACTGGGATGTTCTCGAGCCTCCGGACAGACCAAAGCTTCCACCAGCATGGGATGCGACTTGTTAGTGTTCAACTGCATGATATCCAGCTTGACCGCCACTATTCCGTCTATGGGATAATCATCTTTACTCAGTCCCCATAACTTCATCTTTTCGGCTGACTGCAAGGGAAGATGGCTGAGGTGCTGGTCGTAGAATGGACGGTAGATGATGGTCACTTGTGATCCAGTGTCCAGAAGTGCTGAAGAGTATATCCCCTCCACGACGACTCTTATTACAGCGGTGGGCCCTACTCGGCAGTAAGCATCGGCCGGGGGCGTCTCCTCCGTGGAAGGCCTCCCCGACTCCTCGGCAACATCCTCGGGTACGGTTGATAGGGACGAGATTGCCTTCCGCACGGTCACGGTGTAGGTCTGGGCCTTAGTGGGGTTCGAACAGTTCCTTGCAACATGGCCCTGCTCGCCACAGTTGAAGCAACGGAAGTCTGGGCGGGGACCCGGACCGTCAAGTGACCTGGGAGCGGACCTAGGCACCTCCGGGGTGGCCGTATCCTTACCGCTCTTGCTTCCCTTTGCTTTGGGCACTGTTGCTTCCTTGGTCTCATCCTTGCGAGGGTCTTTGGCCTTCTTGGGCGTATGCAACCTAGTATAGGCCTCGTGACCCTTCACCTCATCCAGTAGGTCTTCTAGAGTAGGGGGGTCCCCCTTCTGTAGCGTGCATCTGATCATTACCACGATATGGTGCGTGGGTATGGCTCCCCGCAGGAATTGAGTGCGCCTATACTCATTTACTTCTGAGGCCTTGATGACTTGGCGGGAACGTAGCTCCCACAAGAGCAATTGGATCCGTTGTATGAACTCGGATAGGTCTTCCCCCTCTTTCTGGCGGAGATTGTAATACTTAGTCCATAACTCACTCACATCATCTTCCTTACCATATGCCCGGGTAAGCGACTCCATCATCTGGTGTGCGGTAACCTCAGTATGCTGATCTTTATACATCTTGATGGTAGTGGACGCAGGCGGGCGCAGGCACTCCATGATTCGTTGTCTTTTCACCTCATCAGGACAGGTCCACTCTTCCAGTACCTGTGAAGCATATTCCTTCCAAACATCAAAAGCCTCTTCACCAGTGGGAGTAGGGTTTACCCCTGAAAAGAGCTTTAACTTGCGGTATGGCTGAGGGGAAGGGGATTCGTGCTTGGGCCTACCCAGTTGTTGGATGGCCTGGGCTAGTAATTGGATTTCTCCCATTCTACTGGGGCTGGAGCTCCGTCTGCTTGAGCGACAATTAGCACAGGATAATACACTGGCCTCATCCCCGCATACACTTTCTGGTGGGGACAGGGACATGCGCATACTAGTCTCTAGCAGGTCTGTACTGGGGCTACAGGGTTCGGGTTTTATCGGCATTTCAGGATATATAACAGGACACCCTGAGCTGAGGGCCCCGTGGAAACGCAAGTTGGATGGGCCTTGCTGTGGCGACAATTCACATCCCCCAGTGATTAATACGGTGCACCATGACCCGTCGGGGTCGGAGCGGCGACCCAAGATTCTGGCATCTTCTAAGCCTGGGTACTGCATTAGGATTAAACATAGTTCATAGGATGAGGCATTGGCGGGAACTTGTCCTACAGCAAGGGTTTGTGAGGGCGGAACTTGCCTTTTTACCGCCCACGTGTACACTTCTTGGCGGGAAGGTAACGTGTAACCTAACGACATTTTTACTGAGTTCGGGCACCCCAGGTCTGAATCTCAGCAGCGCCTCCAAATGTAACGGGTGTTCCCTATGAATACCACCGCTACTACTTGCTGTGCAACATGTGTGGCTCTCAGGAGCCTAAGCCTCCGCTTGGGGAACCTGGGGTACATACATATCATACATCTCTAGGTGCAACGCCTCCACCTGGGAGGGATCCCAACGGAGTGGGAGGAGGCCCTCACAGGAAACAACCACACAACGCTACCGAAAATAAAACAGGACGGGCTTTACTGCATAGAAACACACATATCACGTAATAACATCATAACATCATAACAGCATAACCTCATCATGCGCCACGGCGGGCGCTAACCACACTGGGTGTCACGGCGGACACTAACCACACTAGGCGTCACGGCGGACGCTACCACCTCTAGGCGTCACGGCGGACGCTAACCACCCACAATGTAACCCCACCCTGTGTCCAGTAACCCCCACCCAAATGTCTCGTGCTCCCGAAGTCAAATACCACTGTACATGTGTATGTGTGACTGCGCAGCCACTATGTTTGGTGATAGGCCTGGTTGGTGCACGTGAGTTGCAGGTTACCTGCCCGGGCTCCAGCCACGGGTACCGCGATATAAATCCGCACGATCCGACGGGGTCCTCCACACCGCGTGGGTTGAAAGTCCAGCGCGAACAATGTTACTCCTTGTCGCAGGGTCTTTGGTGGTGTCCTGAGCCCAGAACCCACCTCACAGGGCCGCACGGCTTCAACACTGTGTCCCTGTCTATTCAACCAATAATGGGGCAGTGTCCCTATCTAGGGCCTGTCCCTAAGCTCCACAAGCTACTAGATGGCTCAGGACCTAACTGGGACCTTGGGGGCTGCTGGCCTAATGCAGAGGGTCACTGACCCCTGCATCCACCTCTTACCCCTATCTGGTCCGGATCCTGACTGCCTGCGTGGCTGCAGAACCCCGCGAAATGTAGCAATCTCTTCCCAGGCAAATCCTTCAGCCCCATTGGCTCCCCGGCGTCAGGCGCCTCTGCCCCCATGCACCCCGGGGGCTGGCATGCTCATCTCGCGCATGCGCGAGCTATCTGATCCTCCCGTGCTGGGTTCGGGCACTGCGCATGCGCAACAGCCCTAACATGGCGGCGCCCTGCTTCCCGAGCCACCGGGCCGGTAGCAACGCGATCGCGGCCTTAGCGACGGCCCGATCGCGTCCCCGGCAACCGGCCTGCTCGCCGCTCCCGTCCCCAGCTACCAGGGATCTCTCCTTCGCGCGCCGGCCCCCCCTCACTCCCTCGCACACAGCGTCTGCCGAAAGGAAGGAGGGGGTCAGCCATGACAGGGGGGACCTGGCTACATCAATCTGTTTGTATTTACACTCCCATCCCAACTCCACAAGCTAAATGGTGTGTGTCCTCTGTGAGTAATTATTATTATATTGGTGCCAATCAGCAAAAAAGATTATGACTCATAATCGCGGTCACATCCGCACTAGAATCAACCTCTAACTGTTCCTTTTCAATCTGACTGTAACAGTATTCATGAAACATGCTGCAGTTAATGTTGATGCATGCCAACTTCCCAACTTTTTGTATGCGGTAACCTCTTGTGACATTCACTTACAAACTTGCCATGAGTGCTAAATACTCTTTCATAATACACACTGGAGGGTGGACAGCTTGAGTAAACCATGCCAGTCTATAAGGGGCTCCTGAGAGAGTTTCCTTTTCTTCTCCGTATTTAGTTAGATAGACAGACAGACACAGTATACATAAATTACATATGCTAATTGGTAAACTGAGCGTTGTATGTAGTAAATATTACAGTTGAAAATATATTAATCAAAAAAGATCAAACAAAGAAAACGGATACCTATGTAGCTGCACTTTTGCCTTTAAAAGTCACATTTTTACATTGTATTTAGGATTAGGTGCCAACTCAAATTGAGTAAATAACATAAAAATATAATTATGACTAAGAGAATTTAAAAAAAGTGTAATTACAGGTTTACTTGATTGGAAGGACCTATTATATACCTACTATATACTGTATATACTGTACTTTGTTGACAGATGAAGAAAGTCTATCTATTTTCATGTGCCACATTTTGGAGTGTGTGTCATGTCACCATGCTACTTCTGGTTCTAGGCCACATTGTAACACCAAGAGCTAATGGGAATAATTGAATGTGCTCCAAACAGGAGTGTCTGAGTGTCTATATATATATAATGCAATTTTATTATTTTCCACTCATTAATGTCTGAAGAGAAGATGTCCTTATATGTGGAACCCAATCAAAGGAATAAAGCTCTTGTTTGTACCAATAAAGTTCCCGGCGCCCTTCATTATCACCTTGTAGCATATACACCCAGCCAGCCCGGATGTCAGTACCCTGAGAAGGTAATTAGAGTGCTGAGCACCACTGTAAATAAGACACCTCGATGCAGCACTCTTTTTGAGCTGGGTAAAGGTGGGTGTGGCAGGCCGACCTCGCGGTAGGGTCAGAAAGAGTCCACACAGTGTATTTTGAGGCTTTAACAAACCCTTCAGTGGTTTATGTCCCCACATCCAAAACAAGCTATTCTAGACACAGTGTCCCTTTAAGGCAAAACCAAATAATCAAAACCAAAAGCCTACTCCACTTTAGGGAGGCCAACTAGGCATAACAGCCTAACTATCTGACTGACAACCTAGGCCAGTTCCAGACCAAACACTACAAACTATAGAGTGCAAAATATATTGTCCTTAACTGTGGTGTTGGGAATCCATCCCAGGAGATTCCAGGAAATCCCTCTGGAACTGTGACACCTTCAGACAGGACAGCTCTGCTCCCTCAGCAGGTTGTGGAGGTTCCACTGCAGGGTGGGGGTCCAAGCCGGTCCCAGCAGGCCCTGCATCCAACATACCTGGTGAACCGTACCAACCAGCGTCCTTCCTGGTTGGGGAAAGTTTCTCAGTCCTGGCAGATTACTGACTGCTTTTTAAACCCCTTTGCAATCAGGAGTTCAGACTGAGTTAAACAGGTGCACCTGCATATTGTCTCTCTGGAAGCGTTTAACCTCCATGCTGGAAAGCACACATACTGCACCTCACTTTATATACAGAATCCATGACTCTGTCACAAGGGGTTAGAATTATATTATAAATTTAAATAATAATACATTATTTCTTCATTTGTCAGTCTCTACCCCTCGTTGCCTCTCTTTGCACCTCTCTACCAGCCTCTGAAGTTTGCTGTGTACACACGCCACCCACCCGTCCCCTGTCAACACCAAGAAATAGCAGCAGGGGAGGGGTGACTTTTATACTTTTATACTTAGCAAGGGGGAAATACCGCAAGATTATGCTCGGATCCAGATTGTAGTTGATTTTGGCAATGTGAAGTCTCCTGAAAATCGAATGTAATTTGACGTGATAAAATCTCGCATTATCGCCATATTTATTAAGAATTATCTATGTGCAAAATCTGCACGGTTTTGCATCTCATTTGCATTTTGATTTTTACCTGATTTGCTGTAATACCTTCCAGAAAGGGAAATCTGTCCGAAATGAAATCTTACCTCTGTAGGTCGGCGAAACAAAGCTCAATGAGTACTGCAAAATGCAAATTCATGCGAAGATGGACGTTTTTGCCCAGAAATGCCCTTATCGCAATTGAATGAATGGCCTCTCATGCCATAAAACACACACACATTGTGCTGTGGTGCTATGATCAGTAACCATGCTTAGTGACAAAATCTCACTATAAAATCAAAATGACTCCCTTTTTGTGAATGTACCTGTATGAGGTGCAAGGGAAACAGACGGAATTTACTTACATACTGTAGGCCCATTATAGGAACTTACTTTGGAATTGATGCCGCCAGAACTTCAATACCACAATCAGGTTAATTCGTATTATTAGGAAAACGTATTGTTGGGATGCTGCATTGATTTGGCATGTGTAGCTTGTTGACAATGTCACTGGTAAATTGTTAACATGGCTTTAGTGGTTATGATATCTTGCAGTGTAACATCATGTCATGCGCATACTTGTCTACACAGAGAAATAAATAGTCCCATTGTTCTTGCTTTCGTATACTGTCTAGTATGTCTAAATACTGTACTTTATTGCATTTTATGATACCTTTAGATGAACACGTCTTTGTGTGTTATGGTTTCATGGGGCAATTACATTTAATTTCCTGGGAAGGTAGTTTACTGTGGTAGAAGTTGAAAAGAAATGTTATAGCTTTAGCCACGCTCTTTAGCTCTTTGATCGATAAAAAAGATGCTACTTTGATATACTTACAGTATGTGATATGAGTTTTCTTCCTTAAACTGTTATTATATATATCTGGAAACATACTGGGGCATATGTAAGTGTTGTTGTGTGACTCCAACATTGAGCAGAAAAATAGAGGCTTTGTATCATAGGGTCCTGGCTGAATCAAATTGACTCAAAAAGCAGAATAACATTTCCAAGGAAAAATTGATAACATTGAAAAGCATCCGGGATACTAGATGCTGTAAATGAATTCCTGGACACTATAAGCATAATGTGATTTGTGTAGTACTGTAGCTGCTGACTTCTTAAATGTATTTTAAGAACATCGTCTGCCCAGAGCTTCTTTACATATTTTAAGAATGGTAGGTTGATGGGAAACAGGTTGGTGACTTCTAATCATCAATTAAAACGTTTATCAAGTGGACATCACCAAGGTTGTTGGTGGTGTCAGCAGAACAGTAATTGGGAAGGTGACATGGTCACCACTAGAAAACCATGAACGGAACCAACTATATAGAACCCCAGCTCGCACCCTGCCATCCCACTATAAAAGGCAAGTTATCTAAATGTAACTGTGTTATGTCTAGCAGATACAGATCCCCACAGCTAAACAGAAGGGGAGATGTTGATGAAATCACACAAATAAACTATAAGTAGCCTTTACTTTTTGAGAAATCTAGGAGAATATAGAAAGTTTGCATATCATAGAAACAAAGCATTAGATGGCATTTTTAACTCCCTTTTTAACTTGTATTAGCCTCTACCACCTCTGTTGGGAGGCTATTCCTTGAATCCACCACATTATCCGTGAAGAAGTACCTGCTCACCCTTCCTCAGAGCCTACCACCTTGTAGCTTCAGAGCAGCAGCTCTAGTTTAAGCGCTTTGCCTTCTCTGAATTATGCTGCCCTCCTGTACTGTGTTGAAAACATTGATATATTTGAAAGTTTCAGTATTACACGTCTCTCCCTTGTCTCCCCAAGCTGAACATGTTGAGGTATTTTCCTGATATGTTTTATATTGCAGACCATGCACCATTTCAGTTGCCCTTCTTTTCACAATCTCTAATGTATTTTTGTCCTTATGGAGATATTGTCTCCAAACATGAACACAGCACTGTAGGTGTGATCGTACAGTACCAATGATCCACACATTTGCATCACTATCTCTTTCTGCTGCTAATACATTTTCCAACACATCCCAGCAACCTGCTGGCCTACCCAATCCCTTTGATCTGTAGTGGTTAACATGTTAGTGCTATTAATCTTGTATTCCGCCTTTGGGTTTTTGTTGCCCAAGTGCATGATTTTGCATTTCTTGTGTAATGGTGTTTCCCCCACCCTCTGGCAGATTCTACCATTACTGGTCGTGTGGTGCATGATACCTGCTGGTAACAGGAGGGCTGAGTCGGACGCCGGTGGTTGAGGGGACACAGGACAAGACTTCTGAGGTTCATACCCTACATATCTTTAGCAGTGTAGCACCCCCATCTGCCGTAGGCTCCAGGGAACTGACGGGGATCTCCCATGGTAGAACTGATTACCTCTCCCCACAGTAAGATCACACACCAGGCAGGAGGTATAATAACAGGAATGGTTTATTGTCTCTCTCTGTGCAACACAGTACACGGCAGGGTTCTGGCCAAAGTAGCAACTCTCAGCAACCCACTGAAGGATGGTCCCTGGACCTTCACTACAGGTCAAGGGCACCCACAGCAGTCCCAGCTCTTCCCTGCCCTCTAGCAGAGGCAGAGGTATGGTACTCACTCTCCCCCGGAGGGAAGAGGACCATAGAAGGCCCAATAGTCAAGCACTTGGTCGTGTGACCTGCCTCTCTCAATGGGGTAGAGGCACTACTAAATTTGGGATGGCACTGCCCTTAACTACAGTAAGGAAGATGGCATCAGGTCTGTCCCATGATTGGACATGCCTAGGCCTGATGTCACCGCCTCCCCTTGTCACTCAAGTGCAGCACCAGTGAGTGGGGAAAACCCATATCAACTACTGGCAGCCTGATTTTACAGGACTTGCTCCAAGGACTAGGGCAGGTTAGTGGCCATAGGTGGCATGGCTACATCTGGAATTGAATTCCAGTTACCACTCTCAGAGAAATAAATCAAACATGGGATATAACTCATGCCTCAGGCATATAGTGGGTAATTAATTTTCTCCGTCCTGTTTAAAATGCTAACTCTCTTTATAAAACCAATATCAAAACACATCACAGCACAATGACCTTAATACTTGATAGTTTCCTTCAGTGACTTGCAGCTATGGCTAATGGCCCCCATACGCGTTTTTGTGTTAACGGTGTGTCTTTAACTACATCAATTTACATTCCTGCTACTTGGGCCTTATCCATTTGCATTTATCTACCCAGCTCAGGCCCATATCAATGATATACCTTATTCACTAGGTTGGACTAACTGTTGGGATGGGGTATGAAGGACCACTTGGGGGGAACAGATTGTAGGGTCCCACTATAAGCCTATAATGGACAGTAATGTTATAATATGGCTTACACTTATTTTTACATACACAGGCTCATAAATGTATTTATATTATTATCCCTTATTTATAAAGCGCCAAGATATTCTGCACAGGTTGCATACCAAATAAAAATAAACAAACGCAAAACAATACAGAAGGTAATGAAGGCCCTGCCCGTAAGAGCTTACTATCTAGAGGGAAATACGGGGTAGAGTTCAAAAGATATGAGTGGCTACTCATGTGCCTTAGTATGGAGCTTGTCTAGCACACAGCACACCATTTGGGTTTGTGGATGTTAGGAGGTGTCAGATTGAATGGAGTTTGGTCACATACATACATACATTCATATACACATGCACTCATACATACGGTATATACATACTGTACATGTCGTGATATATACATAGCAAGGTACCTCAGATAGATGCAGAGGAGATTAACTCTCTCTGCTGCTATAGTCACAGACAACCTAGGTTATTCTGTCAGTCTCTGGACAGTCTACTCAAAATTTCAAGAATATCCCAGTCATTCCAGGAGATATGGCATGTCTAGACATTGAGGGCCCAGCTGATTCAAGGAATTCCAGGTTTTCCACAGGTACCCAAAGGGCCAGTATAAGCCAACTCACAGACCTCCATTAGGTGCTTGATTCCCTCCTTTGCTAAACTGCCACTGAATAGATGAAGCTACTCTTAAAAGAAGTCCACTAAGTTTTGGACTGCCTTCTGCCACTAGACTGTTCTAAACCAGAATCGGCAGCTGTCTCACCGAGGTCTTCTGTTTCTTTGCTAAGGTCATTTTAGGTTGAGAAAAACAATATACTTGGTCCAGTTCCAAGTTTGGACTCTTTCACCGAGTGTCGAAACCGCTGGAATTTCACCAGCTGCCCATGTGGCACTAACTTTTTTTTATTCTTATAATCAAACAAAATCAATCTTGAAAATCTAAAATTCAATGAAAGTGATGAAGTGGAGGCTGGTGAAAGTGGTAAAGTATGTGAAGTACTGAAATGCCTCAAGTAGCAATGCAGGCAGCCCCTACACAATTTTCCCACACAGCTTTGACAATGAGCATTAGTACTGACCTACGATACCCCCTGTCAGTCCCGTACAAGACGCTCACTAAGAAGTGGCTGCCGACTGTGCAGAAGTGTCCTGTAACAAAACCGAATGCCTCGTGAAATCATTTTGCCACTTAACAAGGTAGTCAGAGGGGACATTGCTGTGAAAATGCCGTGCTTATTATTTAAAAATTTTTATTACTGCTATTTTTTTCTATTGGTTTATGCTCCACTACTGAGATATCATTCAGATAACATTCCCCTTCAATAAGATACCAAATAATGATATGTACGTTAAAGGACTATTCTTTTGAATTTGTATGTTGTAACCCCTTTGTGATCTTGTTAGTCAAGATGCTATAAAATCTACACTTCACATGAACTTCAAATGTTGGCATTCAATCGTTGGTATTTTTTTCCATAACATAGTAATAACTTTCCAAGGAGTAGAGTAGAGGCCAGCTGCTAGAAAAGGAGGCTGGTTACCAAGAGAGCCGTGGGTAACATGCACGTTATTATGTAACTAATATCTAATTGCTGCATAGGAAGTGGTTATTGAAGCATTAGGGGATAAAGCATATTTTATTGATCGTTACAGTTACATATATAATAATTACATTACCTCTAAGATGAAGTATTGATACCACAATAAATGACCTTGGAATATGCTGGTGCCACTCTAGTAATTAAGAGTAACAGGACATAACACTTCATCACTAACAATACAGAACTTAGATTCTTTATAGTTGTTGTTACAAAGCTGTGAAGTGCTGTTATTTTATGCCCCGTCAGTGAAGCACCTAATCGGGCACTGTATTATATGGGGGTGATTTGATCAAAATCAAATAGTCTCATAAAAAGTATGTTTTTTTATGGTCTATACATGGGAAACATGAATATATATGGCATTGCAAATAGCTACAGCCACAGTAATACTTAATCATAAAGACATTCATTCTGAAATAAAACTTCTGTAAAGTAAAAATGCCATAAGCATGTTATTTGCTTATGAGACTTGTAACATTGAATCTGCAGTGCCAATCTCATTAGCTATAATACATGGTATTTTTACTATTATAAGACATGAAGAGAATACTCAAGTGAGAAATGTACGTTTCTACAAATCCACTTAGGCAGTGCAGCACATAGCGTTCTAAATGAACAACAGAGGCAGTTTCATCTTGCTTTATTGCATGGTGCTATGCTCAAGCTTTGCACAGTGTGCACCTGCTTGCAAATCTAGGAGGTACAAGGGAGGAATTACATGACTCAAATATTATAATAGAATTTAACAAACTGTACTTCAGTGCATCATCTTTCTCCCTTTCATCTGTGTTAAAAAGCCCATCAGTTTTTAGATGGTGTAAACGTTCCTTTAAAACAATCTGTATCAAATCTATTAACACGTTTCTTACATTTGCTGGAACCACAAGCAGAAAATGATGCACTGCATCAAAGCACCCGTTCCTTTGCATTGATAGAGAAACCCCCCCTGAGGCCAATGAGCATAGAAAAGCTTTTACGCCACATTTAAAGCGGCAATCCATGCTTCTTCTTTTTTTACATTTTACCCTCCATTGAAGCCGGGGGTCTCCGGGACCGAACCCCATTCATTTCCGCTCCGGGGACCACCTACTTGCAGAGATACCTACCTCTGCAGTGTAATGGGACGTTTAGCCATGGCCATTTGGCTGAGACCAAAACACCACCGGCGTTCCGCCATGGAACACTTAGCCACAGAACATCATGCCGCAGGATGCTTTGCCGCGATGCCCGGTCCGCCACACGCCCGTTCTGACAAGCCAGGTCTGCCACTCCGACAACTGCATGTTTAAATGTCCCGAGCATGACCGCTACACTGCATAGAAAGGCCGCTGAGACGCGCCATCTTTAAATGTCTAGGCAATGTAGCGGTCTTGCGTGGGACATTTAAACATGCAGTTATTGGAATGGGCAGTGGGGCGCGGCAGACCTGGCTTGTGGGGATGGACGGCGGTCGGGTGCAGGAACAAACATCGCTGCAAAGTGTCTCGTGGCAAAGTGTCACAGTAGCGGAATGCCAGCTGTGTTTTGGTTGCAGCCAAACAGCAGCGGCGAAACATCCTAGATTGCCTCCATAGGATGTACCGGTAGCCGCTCTGCCCGGCTACCAGGGTTCATGTTAAGGCGGCGTTTCAGAGCTCCCGCACCCTGCGGACCAATAGGAAGCTGTAATGTCATCAGGTTCAGCTTCCCATTGGCCCGCGTGATGTGGGAGCTTTAAACTTTAAAGCCCAGATAGCCGAGCAGAGCGGCTACCGAGAGCAACTACGGAGGTAAGTATCTCTGGAAATAGGTTGTACTGTATATGGTTTAGCACTGCTTAGTAAATATGACAATATATGGTGTAAATATATATATATGTATATTTATCTATACATATTTATGTCAAGTTGTCATGGTCCCATATAGGATCCAAGATAATTAAATAGGATATTTTGGGGAAACTAGCTTGAAACGATAGTTATTTCACAATCGAACACCATTTTCAAATGCTAAAAAAATAATGTTGCCTGTTTGGAGCCTAGTGCCTTGGGAGACTCTGCCTGCTCTACCAGTTCATGCTGAATGAAGCACACCTCTTTCTTGGCACACACATTTAAAGGGGTGCATGTTGGCTTTGTACAGTATCAGAATTAACAGGAAGCCTGAAACATTTACATTTTTTTTTATTCAGTTGGTTCTTTTTTTTTTTTAACAAAGCAATAACAAAGCAAGACGTTAAAACAATTATTCCTGGCATGTCTGGTCAGTACTTAGTTATGTTGCATTTAGATGGATCTCGTTTAAATGAGTTCCACATGATGAGAAATGTATTTACTTTTTTTTTTCAACTTTGCAGACGTCTTGCAGGAAATTACTTGACATACATTCCCAAGGGAGCCTTTGCTGGGCTCAGCAGTCTCAAAGTGCTGTAAGTAGACCAAGCATTTGTTGTCTATATGTACGATTACTGTTCTCAACTGCTCCAGGCCACTAATTAAACGAGTGTTGCCAAAAATTGCTTGAACATTTCCACCATCATCTTAGCAATGATTCCTTCCAAACTGCAACACTTGTCATTGTAACTTTTATCAGGGTTATGTTTTTGTAATATACAAATAATGACTATTTAGAATAATAGGGATTTATACTAACATTATATATAATGTTCCTTAAACAAACTATATGATAGTGTAACATAAGATTACATTAAACTGTGAACACCCAAACTATAGCAGTGGTGCCTTCTTTATGGTAATTGTAGGATGAAGTCAGGTGCTTTGATCCTCCCTTCATGAAGGTGTCGAGAAGTTGTGATATATGACACTCAATGTAGCAGAGCTAGAACTTTACACCTATGAATGTGCAATCTAGAACTGGAAGGGGTTGTGTTTGTTGTATAAAACAAGTGCCTACTGTATGTTGTTCACATGCTTGGGTGTGATCTCTAACCAGAGAGAATCCAGCTGTATTGCCATTTCAATTCCTTGCCATGAGACTGTGATTTCTGTTCTTGTTTTCTGTTTAACATCCCAGTGTAGTCTAAGGGCTGGGACCCGCTGCGCCCGTGTGCGCGGGCGGCGGCGTGAGCTCAACTTACCATTCCTGTTTGAACTCACGATCGGGTCCCAGTCCCTCCTCACTTCTAACTTGCTACATGCTGTGACGCGGTAGCCAGCAGGAGACACGAGAGAATGGTGTTCTCTTGCGGCAACGCGTCACATGGTACGCGAAGGGGCCAATCATAGACTGGCTCCCTTCAACGAATGGCAAGCCAGCTATTGTGTGCTTGTGTGTGGAGCTGCTGCAGTGCTGTGAGCCCTGCTTTGTTTTGGACCCCGCCCCCCTCCGTCATGGCCACGCCCCCTCCCGTCATGGCCGCGCCCCCTCACGTCATGGCCGCGCCCCCCCGACCCGTTTGGCCACGCCCCCCCCCCCGCTCCGAGAAAAGCAGCCTGTAGACCGCAGATCGCGGTTTAGCGAGTTGCACGCGCCGCCGGCAAGCAAGCCAGCCGTGCGGACGCGTGCAACGGGACCTCAGCCTAACTCTCAGATATGCTACCTAACCTAACGCTAAGCTAAATGAACGTTACTGTAGGTTAATAGTAACACTTATTCACTAAAGGGAATACGTTAACATTAATAAACATTAACCCAGTGTTACTCCTTAAATTAGCATATGGTTACATTTTTCTAGCCCTTAGGGCTAATGATATGCAAAAGAGACGTCCCCCCCAACATCGCACATCCATATGCCTTTCCAGTTAACACAGGGAATTAACATCAGTTTATACATAAAGGTGTTGGGAAGGGGGATTGACAGCTCTAGGACTAAATTAAGGTGCTACACAGAGGTAAGCGATTGAACAAAACTGCAAAACTGGGGAGAGTCTCTCCAAATACACCTCTTAATTGTGTGCACACTTAAATCGGTGTATATTTAGGAACAGTTTCAACAAAGCGTCTTCTATTAGATCAGAGTAATGAAGACAATTAAAACATAACATTTATTCAGATCAAAAAGTTAAATAAATTGTACACAGAGTGTATAAAATCAAAGGGGGGGAGGGGAGACTGTAATCAATTACAGTCACAGTCACCACCCTGGAACCTGTATACTGACGCTCCTAGGTGAACAATTATACCTTCTCTAAAGACCTACCTCACTCGGACTGTTACCAGCCTCTACTATTACCTACTCTAGGGTCTCTACCACTCTATGGGCCTTATGCAGAGAGGAACGTTATTTACTGTGTAAAAGGCAAGAAAATAGCCACAGAATTGGAGCAAGTTATGGTCGTATGCAGAAAGCTGCGTTACCTAATTTTTCTGATGAGATTCAAAATTGCCAAGTTTTTCTGGCTAGATTGAACTCACTATAATATAGGGCAGAATGGCGAGTTGCAGTGCATCTATGCTACCTGCATACCACCCTATTTTAACATGGCGAATTTACCAATCTCTCCACGTGTTTGGCAATTTTTAAAGTAAAGAAACCTGCTGTGGAGAATTTTATGAATCTCTCCATGTTCTCTGCAGGAGAAGCTTCTCTGGGAAGTATTTTCTCCAAAATATGGTGCTATTTCCCTTCTCTATCCTCTCTGCATAAGCCCTTATATCACTGAAAGACCCACGTAATAGTGGATAGGTTTCCTCCCTGTATATACCAATCCGCCCCCCCCCCTCCCCCACACACACACACACACTTCGATTTTAAACACTATGGGCCTTATTCAGAGAGGGTTGATAAAAAAAATCGCCAGGGAATGTAAAATGACGTTTTTTTGGGTGTTGCTATCTCGGTATTCAGAAAGGCTCGATTACCAGTGATAGCAAAATGCCCAAAATGGGCGAGTTACAGCCAGCGACAGCATCGAGCCTCTGAAAAGGCCTAAACTGGTGATTCATTTCTGCTGCAGAGAGAGCTGCTCTGAGAGAGCCGCCACTCCCAGCGGAAATGTCGGCCGAAAATTATTTATTTAAATATACATTTCTTTAATAATGTAGATGTGTAGGGGGTCTCCGAAGCTGAACCACGTTTGTTTCAGGTCCAGGGACCCCCTGCTTCCCGAGATACAGGACCCTTTATGGGGTGCCGGTATCTCCTATGCAAGGAAATGTCCCGGTCACGTGACGCGGGACATTTCAATGCAGAGGGATACCGGCACCCCATAATGGGGCCTGTATCTTGGGAAGCAGGGGGTCCCTGGACCTGAAACCAACGTGGTTCAGCTCCGGAGACCCCCTGCACATCTACATTATTAAAGAAATGTATATTTAAATAAATATTTAAAAAAACATCAATACACGCCCTCCCCCCTCTGCCGAAACCCATACATTACAGTAATGGGCAAAATAACTATTATCCAGATATGGATAATAGATTTTTTGCCCATTATTAAACACTGCATTAGCATACATAACTAAAGTAAATAAATAAAGTTATACTTACCACAACAGCAGGTCCCTCTGTCCTCCGTTGCCAGAAAGCATATGTAGCCATGCATGTAAAATGGTCTGCAGTTGTCTCCCCTGCTGGCAGTAAACCTGGTAAGTTACAGGGATGTCAGCAGTAATCATGGAGGTTTGCCTTCACACCCTGGTGAGGTGCCCTATGTATGGGTGGGAGTGGCTACATGCTCTGAGTCCACAGTTAGTGACATCAGAGCTGTGACAGTTCCTGAAGTATATAAGGCACAGCACTGCCCAAAATTAGGTTGTTGTTGCTGAGTTGTTGAAGTACGTTGGGAAGGAAGGATCCACTAGTGCAGTAACTAGTGGTCCATTTCTACATCAGACTTTATAAGAGTCACACTGTGTCCAGGGACCTGGCACAGGGGTGATCTCCATACGGGGAGAGGGGATCCCACTCCATTGGGAGGGCGTACCTATCAGAGGGACAGCAAATCAATATGTGCGGCTGAGACAGCTGGCTGGGAAGGGCAGCTTGCCCATACGAGATGAATAAAGATGCCCTGTTCAAAGATACCCCCACTGTGTGAGTGTGAAGTTACTCTCCAGTGGACAACACCATCAAGAAGGAGTTCTTCATCAGGACCATCTCCCTGCGGACGTATAGACCCTGATGAGGTGGAGGCGCTGCACGTGATATAGGTAGGACTCGCACACACTACCTCAGCTGCCTGTCTGGATTGACAATCCCCGAATACCATCATGCGGGAGACTCAGGAGTCCTGTTGCCTACAGGTGCACCACCAGACACGACCATGTAATGGGGGCTGGTTAGACCACACGGGCCAATATGAGATTGGGTGGGTTCAGACGAAAGGGAATACCCGTTACACATATATACAAAATAAATACATTCTAATGGCCCCTAGCCCCTTAATCACCTTAGCGGTTACTAACCGCTATAGTCATTAAGGGGTTAACCCACCTTGACCCGATACAAACCCGGGAGGCCTAAGCACCCACCCCGGACTGTCTATACCCACCCTATATCCATTGAGTAGTATAGTGGTACATCATACCCATATAATAATAATATGGGCATGATAAGCCTCTATAGCACTCAATGGGCACCCTAATCACAAGACAGTAATACACAAGACACACAATAATAAAACGTAACTAAACTCCAAAAAAACACACTTCGCTAAATACAAACAGTAGCCAGCTAATCCAATCAATACAAGCACTAACAACATCAACAATTAATTAATTAAACCATTAACCAATCAAAACAATTAAATCCGAAACCAACTCAAAATGAATAGTAACACTAACAAATCCAAACAATGAATTACTCCAACATTAATTAATTTAAACAGTAAAATAGAAAGAAATTCTAACAATATCTGAACTAACCATAAAACACATTAGCTAACATAATATAACATTAAGTACAAACGAACACCAATCGCAAACCTTTAATTACATTAAGCATGAAAAAACAATCAATCACATCCACATAATAAATGAAATGCAAAAAATCAACAGCAATACCAAGCGACAAATGCCCCCCAAATATTGGCATAATAATGTGTTAATCTGTACCCTAAAGAGGTACAGATTAATATATTATCAGTCAATATGCCTTCCCCAAAAAATCAAAAACACATCCAAAGAATAAACCTGTAAAAAAATACATTTACAAACATTGAATATATTACTTACCATTAGAAGCGGTGGCCCTCCGACTCCCGGGGTAACAGGAAGCTCACGTACCTTGAAGGCCTCCAACAGCATCCGATGCCATCCGCCATGAAGATCCGGCTCAGGTACCCCAATCTTCTTTTTTCTTTCTTTAATCACCTTCTTCTATCTTTATCTGTAACCATTTCTTCATCTTCTTTATCTTCTTTCTTCATCTGTCAATCCAAAATACCCCATGTTAAATCCCAACCGATGTTGTCCCGTCGTCTTCTTGGGCTCAAATGAAGCGTCACGGCCTTAAATATGGCTTGTGACATCACATTTAGCCTCAAAATGGTTAACAGCCACCTGATTGGCTGTTAAAACCATATTCTGACTTGAATTTTTTTTTTTTGACATTACGTCACTTAAAGGGAATGATGCCAGCCAATCAGAATGGCTGTGCTTCATTTGCCTTTTAGATGACGTCACAAAATCCAAGATGGCCGCTGTGTCACAAGGTATTTCAGCCAATCAGAGTGTGGAATTGGTTCCCACAATCTCATTGGCTGAAATACCATGTGACGCCGGCTTCGTGACGTCATCTTAAAGGCAAATGAAGCACAGCCATTCTGATTGGCTGGCATCATTCCCTTTAAGTGACGTCATGTCAAAAAAAAAATTAAAGTCGGAATATGGTTTTAACAGCCAATCAGGTGGCTGTTAACCATTTTGAGGCTAAACGTGACGTCACAAGCCATATTTAAGGCCGTGACGCTTCATTTGAGCCCAAGAAGACGACGGGACAACATCGGTTGGGATTTAACATGGGGTATTTTGGATTGACAGATGAAGAAAGAAGATAAAGAAGATGAAGAAATGGTTACAGATGAAGATAAAAGAAGGTGAGTAAAGAAAGAAAAAAGAAGATTGGGGTACCTGAGCCGGATCTTCATGGCGGATGGCATCGGATGCTGTTGGAGGCCTTCAAGGTACGTGAGCTTCCTGTTACCCCGGGAGTCGGGGGGCCACCGCTTCTAATGGTAAGTAATATATTCAATGTTTGTAAATGTCTCTTTTTACAGGTTTATTCTTTGGATGTGTATTTTGATTTTTTGGGGAAGGCACATTGACTGATAATATATTAATCTGCACCTCTTTAGGGTACAGATTAATACATTATTATGCCAATATTTGGGGGGCATTTGTCGCTTGGTATTGCTGTTGCTTTTTTGCATTTCATTTATTATGTGGATGTGATTGATTGTTTTTTCATGCTTAATGTAATTAAAGGTTTGCGATTGGTGTTCGTTTGTACTTAATGTTATATTATGTTAGCTAATGTGTTTTATGGTTAGTTCAGATATTGTTAGAATTTCTTTCTTTCTATTTTACTGTTTAAATTCATTAATGTTGGAGTAATTCATTGTTTGGATTGGTTAGTGTTACTATTCATTTTGAGTTGGTTTCGGAATTAATTGTTTTGATTGGTTAATGGTTTAATTAATTAATTGTTGATGTTGCTATTGATTGTATTGATTGGATTAGCTGGCTACTGATTTTATTTAGGGATGTGTGATTTTTTTGGAGTTTAGTTACGTTTTATTATTGTGTGTCTTGTGTATTACTGTATTGTGATTAGGGTGCTCATTGAGTGCTATAGAGGTTTATCATGCCCATATTATTATTATATGGGTATGATGTACCACTATACTACTCAATGGGTATAGGGTGGGTATAGTCAGTCAGGGGTGGGTGCTTAGGCCTCATGGGTGGGTGAAGGGGGTATTATCCCTAAGGATGGGTGTTTAGACCTTGCTGTTGGGTAGCGGTTGGGTTAACCCCTTTATTACCTTAGTGTTATTAACCTCTAAGGTAATGAAGGGGTTAACACCCCCCGCAACCCCCCTGCAATGCCTAAACAGCCACTAAGGGCCAAATTCCCCCTTCACCCAACCTCGCTAGCCACAGTATTGTATTGTATGTTTCTTACAGTAAGCTTGGCACGGGTGTTTAATCCCTTCATTTCCTTAGCGGTTAGCCGCTAAGGTAATGAAGTTGCTGTACATGCATGTTTCCTGCCTCGGATGCATGCCAGGGAGGTCCGGAGCTGCTATTAATGGCTATCAGCTCCGGAGACCCCCGACATCAATCCGAGGCAGGAAAGGGGCCTGATTTTTTCTAAATCCTGACACATCGCAGCTCATCGATGCCATCTCCCCACCAATTTACCAAAAAGTTTGTGGTGTATTGGATTTGGGGAGAAGAACGCCTTTTAGGGCTGCGATGGGTTGCGATAGGCCGCGACAGCCGACTCGCGGGTCTCTGAATCGCGCAAATTTATCAACCCTCCGAAAATGGTCGATAAGCGGCTGATCACCGCTCAGTTGACGATTTTCTGTGGTAAAATTTTGCGTCGATACAGGCCGTTATCGAGCACTTATTGAGGCTTTCTGAATACGAGTAGCCATTTTGGTTGATAAGTGCTCGATAAGGGCCTTATCGAGGCTTTCTGAATAAGGCCCTATATGCACAATTTATTTTACTTTTGATTTGAATAAATGTTTTAAATTGTCTTCATTACTCTGGTCTAATAGAAGACTCTTCGTTAAAACTGATCCTAAATATACACTGATGTAAGTGTGCATACAATTAAGAGGTGTCTTTGGAGACTCTCTCCCTGTTTTGCATTTTTATACCTAAAGTTGGTATTATCTCCATCCTGACCCTGAAATATGGGTTTTGGTGGAGACAGAGAGACACTATATATACATATTTCAGGGTCTAAATGGGGATATTGTCAGCTTTAGGTAAGACAGGCGTTGCCTATGCTAATGAGCTATACAACAGCTGTAGTTTTTGCATATATTTGCCTTTGTGGATATGCATTAAACTCAGGGACAAGAGCATCCGCTAATAATTTAGGTAACCTAGCGTTATTTGCTTTGATTTAACTGAGCTTTAGTGTATCTGGCCCATAGTCACACTGGTTAATGATGAAATTATCTAAATTGGGCTGCAACCAGAAGCACAAAATAGCCAATAAATGTATTCTGGGACAATGGCTGTTCTAGAAACAGCAATGATTGGTAGCAACCTACAACACTTTCAGCACAATATAGGTTTGTTTGTTTATCTAAATGCAGCTGAGTAAATATGCTTACATAGTATATTCTTATCTCTACTGTGTGATTGGCAGCAGATTCTGAACACAGTTTGCTAATAAGCAGGTGAGTACCGGTGGTGACCATGCAGCAATCCAATGCTAATGCAGCCTGCTCTAGTTCAACTGGCGTTTTCATCACCCACTAGTCAATATAGTATGTATAGCAGATGATTTGTACAGCACTTTTTAAACATTTAAGAATGGCATCGTTTATCCTTGACATACGGCATTTGACAACAGTGTTAATAGTGTCCTTCAAAGCATAAATAAATGGACTATTTCCTTGTACTACCTTTAGATGTTACATGAGGAATGTTAAGGACCTACCCAAATCAAATGCGTATTACTATATCTGTAGTAGCTCCTATTACCTTGTGAACCTAAACAAAAAATAAATCAGGAGGATTTCTGAATGGAACAGTCTTGTTTGGTTAAGCACTCAGACAATGAAGTGTCGTAATGTCTTCTACTAAAATAGAAATAATCTTTTTTTTTTATCCTTCTGTGTTCTGTCTTCCTCTTGTGGTTTTATGTTTAGAATGCTGCAGAACAACCAGTTGAGACAAGTCCCGAGTGAAGCCCTTCACAACCTGCGCAGTATTCAGTCTCTGTAAGTATAGCATACGCATCATAGCTATTTTAAGATAGTTTTAAATACAGTGCTATAGAAGAGCATGGGTTCTCTGGGAGGAATATTAGAATACCAATCCTTACTGCACTTTATTTAACATGCTTAAAACCCTTAAAACAAGACGCTAGATTTAAGCAACACAGATATGAGGTCCTTTGACTGTCTGCTAGATGTAAATATTACACCTTGGAAGACTGGTACTCCAGGTTGTCATTCCATTGCTTCATAGGGTGGATGTTACATCTATTACTAAGCTTGAATGAGGGAACAAGTTGTACACATGTTTTGCGTATATCATGTACAGGACATGTTAGTGTGAAAGCCGCAGTATTACTCTGCACATGGATATACAGTAACAACAAATCAACTTTGCTTTGAACTTTCTCCAATAACACTGCAAAACAACTTTTTTTTACTGACTTCTTGACATCTGCTTGCTAAGCACTAACTCCTGTTGTTCTACAATATTAAGGGCATTGTGATAACTCAAAGTTAAATGTGGACACCATCCCAATCAACAGGGACACCTATACAACCCTGGGTATGCATTTAAAAAGCACATGTGCATTACAGTAAAACTGTGTTTTTGAAGACCTATTTTTGGCAGTGAAGGTAGAAGATATGTAAAGTAACTTAGGCTGTTTTACAACGGTTCCAAGGGTTTAAAGTAAGGCTTCTATTTCATTTTAGTTTTTTTGCGCTCAACCACATATATTTCAATTAAATGAACTTGTGCATATATTCAGCGCCACCGGCTGCCACGGACAAAAAATGTGGTGATGGCTAAATAGCAAAATTGTTTTGCTTTACTCTCCATTAAATAATTTACCAAACCAGGAAAAGGAAAAAAAATTATTAATTCGGCAGTATGCACAGCCCAATTGATCTATAAAATCCTAACACAAAGCTTTCTGCATGGTAGGCTCTTTCTTGAATTGCTTAGTATATCTAATAGAGATCTTCCCATTCTACAGGTATTCCCTAAATGTCAGGAAGAGATACACTCAGCCAACAAAGCTTTCATTGTTTGTATTTTTTGTATTTGTTGAATAGTCCTTAAGTAAGATACAACCTCTCATTCTTTGTAGCAAACCGTTCTACTAAAAATAGGGGAGAAGAGAACACCCCCAACAGTTACATTGGCAGTGTAAAAAGATTGGTGTCTAGTGACTACATTAAGGGAGAATGACAGTAATCAACAGGAACTTTAAACAGCTGTGAAGCAGACATTAGATGGCATGATAAGTATTAGGACAGAAAAGGCACTATAACCAAAGGACGACAATTGGCAGAAATTATGTCTTTGAGAAAAAGAAAACCAGGATTTCTTTGTTCATGGAAGCTGGGCTGTGCCCTCAGATAAAGGTGTGCAGGGTTTTCGTTTCCTGTTTCATGCTGTCTAGCAATTTTCTGTTCACCAGGTGTCTCTTGCGTTTCTGATTTGCACAAGGAATGCAATTTCGGAAACAGGTTAAACAATTAGGAGGACAGCGGATGGGGTTAAGAGCTTTAAGGCAACAAAGTAACCTTCATAAAGCTTACCCCCAAATGGAATCTTTTGTAAGCATCTGCATTTGAAGTTGGCCATGTTTTGTGCCCATTGTGTAGTATTATATGTGAGGATCAGGTAACTCTCATTTAAAGGCAAGAGCAGCTGTGAAATGGTGAATGCTGATAGTAGTTGTGATTGGAAATCAACTATTATCTTGTCCTTTGTTACCTAAAGAAAATGTGTTATATTGCTCACATTGTGGAAATTTTTTGGGAGGGTCCGGAACTATGGAGCGTTCTACATGATTAATAAAAATCCCTGGGGGCTCGGTGTGACATTTTTCTGTGTGTCGGTGTTGTTTTGATGTTAAGACAAAGCATTCTGTATTTTAACTTTTGGCTGCCTTGTAAAAGTTATAATTGTATGTATATCTTTATTTATATAGCGCCATTAATGTACATAGCGCTTCGCAGCAGTAATACACGTGACAGTCTTATAAATAACACATAATACAAATAACACATAATGGGAAGAAGTGCTTCAGACATAAAAGTGACATTTAGGAATAGGAGTCCCTTCCCCGAAGAGCTTACAATCTAACTGTAATTTAACTTGAAGATAGTGTCAATACGTATATCCAAATAGTTTTTTAGAGAGTATCAATTTAGATGTGCAATGGAGAATTAAAACAATTGGATAATGAGATACGGACAGATGTGGTGACACAGAGCCATTTAACTGGTTTGGTATATTTCCCCTTACATTGTACATACTGTTTTGTTATCTGAAAGATATGGTGTCACCTGCTCATGTACTTTTTCAGCATAGGTGACAATTAAAAAAGATACCCCAACCACAGCACACTTTTACCTGGTACTCCACCGTGAAATGTAATACTAATCCTCTAATATAGTGCTCTGCAATCATGCTTCAGACATTTAGAAACAAAAACCTCTGCAGACATATGCTGTGTAATTCATCAGCAAGTAACATTGCTGGATTTTAAAATGGCAAAAAGAAGACTCAACACATCCAGTAACATTGGTGCAATAGAATAATAATGTTTTCTATTAGCTCATTTCTTTTCATCACAATACCACAAATATTTCTAATTACTTTCTAACTGATAGTAGCTGTTATAAAAAAAATGTGTTTTCACATACCGCTGAATTCAGTAGTCAGTAAATAAGCAGTAACTGAGCTGGTAAAGAAAAAAAGTCATTCTGTGAAACAATGGCGGAAAATGAAGTGAGGCTTCTGGGTAAAGTTTGCATGTAAATTGAGATAGCAACTTCACTACAGAATTGAGATAATAACTTTTGGGTTAATAATAATATTTGTCTTCTTGTCTAGAGCTGACAATGTATTTAGCGCTGTACTAGAATTTTGCACACTCAATGTCCCGGCCCTGAAGGGCTTCAAATGTCATTTTGTTTCCTGAGGTTCAGTTCAGAGAGATTAAGTGACTTGCCCAAGGTTATAAGGAGAGCCAACACTGGGATTCTAAGTAAGTTCAACCGCTTCAAAGGTAGTGTTCTCATCACTAAGCTACTACCTATAGGGTTAATGTTACCTCCTCGCTAAGGAAAAGAACTGTCTGTATAGTGATACTTCCATCTCTGCAAACCAGTGTGGTGCATGAAATGGCAATTTGTACATTTCACATTCCTCCTGTCTTCTCACCTTCACTAATACCCAACAGGAGAGGCGTTTAGTGACTGGTGTTAGGAGGGGATTATAAAACATTATAAGTAGGCCAAGAAGGTCACTGAGTATAGTATTTGCCTTGGTTTAAAAAACAGAAAACATACTAGGCCAAAACATTCAAATAGTGGAACCTATAGAATATGGAACCTATAGAATTACTCTGTGAAGCAATTAGACTTATGCTTAAAAAATTATAATAAAGGGATATATATATATATATATATATACATATATTTATATATGTATATATATATATATATATATATATATATATATATATATATATATATATATATATATATATATACATGTTAATGTGATCTATGGAATCGGGGGCAGTACTTTCTCCCATAATAACTGAAATTGACAGCAGATAAGGACCACTTTGTCCACATATCCTGTCCAATTGCTGCAAAGCCTTAGGCTTGGTCTCCACTGGCTACTGCAGTGCTCGCTATGGCGGGCACTGCGGAGACAAGAGCTGCCCCTCAATGGGGCCGGGCCCACTGCGAGGGGAGGCCAGTACGCGGTGCGTTTTTCCAAGAGACTGGAAAATTGAGATCAGACCTAGCGACTGAGTGCTAGGCCACGCCCCCTGGCGTTTCAGCCAATGAGGACGAACCTGCCGGGTGACGTCATGGCCGCGCCCCCGTCATGCCCCCCCCCCTGTCTTTCCCCCTGCAGCTCACTGTAGACCGGGGAACTCGGCTGCAGGCGCCACCAGCCTGGCAGACGCGCGTGCAACGCAGACAGCGGGGCCGTAGCCTTAGATCACGTGTGATCACTGGCTTTTACTTTCACACTTGTGCTGCCAACGGTAGTTGCCACCTGCGGGGTCAAGTAAATTTTAAGCATTTTGCTGCATATTTGTTACACCGTGATTCCTGTAAGATACTTTCCACATACCTATGAAATCAATTAATCATTTTTTTCTGCACAAGAGAAACTTCTCATCAAGGTCTATATTGAATGTGACCACGATATAACGATGTCATAAATATGAAAATTAATCTACTTTTTTTTGTTTGTGTATTGTCCCAGATTTATTTTACAAACTCCATCCTCTCATTAAAATGAATATTAGATTGAGTTACACCTGGTTACACTGACTCCAGATATGTATAGGTTTACATACAGTATAGTGGGTTTTTTTTATACCGTTGCAGGCACTGATTTAGCAAGACTACAGTATTCACACCTGAAATATTTAGGCTTGAATGCAAAAGGTGGACACGATCATTTTCAAGGCAAAACTACCCTGCGGCATACAAATAGTGCCAATCAAAGTATATATTTTCTGATGGTGCACACCACAAGGAATTTAGAAATGGGTAACATTTTTTTCCCCCAAAACATTGTAGCCAGTAGTCTGTTGAAAACATTGGTATTGGGTTTTTTTCTCTCATAAATTTACACGAACTTCGGATTTTTACATCTTTGGCAAAACAACACATAACCATAGTACAAAAATATCCTTACAGCTCAACCCCATTATAGCGTGACCCGTTGCTTCGTGAATCCGCTTATAACGTGATGCAAGCGTGGCTCCCAATTATCACTTACCAAAACCCAACCAATCATTTACCAGCACCCTACCTCTGTCACTCCGAGGCTTCCCTATGTTGTATAACTCCCATGCCCGACTCTTGCTGATGCTCCTGGAATCCCTCCGGTGCCTGCTCGATTACGACGTTGAATCTCAGCAGCACAGTGAGGATCTCCTTCCGCTCTCTCCAGCGTCCTGCACTTGCCAGGCTGAGGCATCACGTTGTCTCGTAGCAACTGTCCAATCGGGAAGCCACTGGGGGACACGTGCAAAGGTACATGCAGGGAGAGGAGAGAACTGCCAACTGCTGCTGATGCCGGGTCAGTCCTGCGTGGGCGTGCCGCAGCACTGCTGTATCTGGAACAGCTGGGAGAGTTATCCCAGCTCTCCCCCTCCGGCGGCCACAGAACCCTTGAGGGGTGCAATTCTCCTTATAACGCGATCCGCTTATAATGCGATGTGCTTCTTTGGACCCCAAACAGGATTGAGCTGTAGTTGCCAAAACTACACGCCCAAAGAAATATAGACATGGGCAATTTGTCTTTCACCAAAAGAATATATTTTCGGGAATCACCTTTGTACCGCCTAAGGAAGGTGTTGCCTACAAGGCCAATAGAATATATACATTTTGCAAAAACATTTTTAGACCATGATTTCTGTGTCAGTGTTGTTGTGTACCTTAGCAAACCATACAATATATAAAAAGTTTAATCTTAAATTGGTTTTGATCCCATATTTGGTCATGAGATGTCAGTAATATAATGAGTATGCAAGAAATAAGGAATCCCTTTTGAAACTTTGGATAGCCGTATTACATAGCGCATTGCAAAGTTTGTCTAGATTCGCCCTATTTGACACCATCAAAAAAACAGAATGTTGTCTACTGTACTTTTACATTTTCTTTTGCACGCACCACTATTTTCTGATGCAATTAATGTAACTAAACAGTAATACACCCAGACACAACTAATGGTTTCCGGGATGGGTCACTTTAAACTTTCATATAAAGGTAGCTGTTGATTTTTCCCTTTCTATAACGGGTACAATTAAACTTTTTATTCCTTACAAATATGGTGATACCCTTAAATTACGAAGTATACTACCAAAGTTAATCAAGGCTGATTTCATATTGGTAGGTATGCAAATGTGCCTGGGGAGTCTTGTGAAATAGAAGTGTTCAAATACACTGTATATGTAACGTGTTTTTGGAGTTGATTTTCACAACATACCTCAGGAACTATTTGACTCCCACAAATATAGAATTCCCATGATTGACAGGGACTCTACGCTCTACTAATTAAAGTACAAATACAATTGTGTCTATGAGCCATTGTAACTGTGACCCACCCAACACCATATAAATATGATATTTTGTTTTTGTTGTGTATGAATGCAGCACAACCTAGTTAAAGTGTGTGGAAGGAGGGGGGCTCTGGCCTTTCCATTTTTGGGGTTACCCTTATAGTTACAAACTTCTGATCATCACAAAGTGTTATTGAAGAAGCCTCCTTCTTCAGCACATAGCATGTTTAGTACAGTGAGAAGGGATGCAGTCCTTGTGATAATCAGAAATATGGGTTTACTAAAGAAACCCCCAACATCACACAAGAGAGCAATGCCCTCTTGATTTTGGAGGTTTGTGTAACCACAAACATTTAAAACAAACAAAAAATGTAAAATGAAAAAAAAAAAAAACAATAAAATACAATTGAACATGAGATTGAGGGGACTAGCAAATTCATATTCTAAATATTATGGTCAAGGTGTGGGAAATACCACATATACACACAAACACACACATATACATATATACATACACACAAACACACACATAGATACACATATACATACACACACAAACACACACAGATACACACACACATACATATATACACACACACATATAAATATACTGTATACACACACATATATACATACACACACACACACATATATATATATATATATATATATATATATATATATATATATATATATATATATATATATATATATATATATACAGTGGTTGACAAATCACCCAAAAATCTACTTGCCACACAAAAAAATCTACTCGCCACCTAGTACCAAACGTGTGCTGCTTGGGCCAATATTTACTCGCCCGGGGGTTAAATCCACTCGCCCGGGGCGAGCAAATGTATAGGTTTGTCGAACACTGTATATATATATATATATATATATATATATATATATATATATATATATATATATATATATATACACACACACACACACACAGCTTGAACAATTCACTCAATGTGATGAGTTTAAAACTGGAGGGGAGAAGTAGTCCTGAGAAGCCTGTGGCTGCTGAAGAAATGCATTGGAAGCAAATCTGTAAATTACCGCTCTGCTTTCCTGAAGTGGTACCCTGTGCAATACATTTCAGGGCGCGATTTTAGGAAGTCTGACTTTGAATGGCGATGAACAGCTCTGTTTCCAAAGTTGTTCTTCAAAAGGTCCAAGGATAGTGTAGTTTAGATAGATATTCACAGCTCTCCTTCTTTAAATCTTCAAAGCATATTGTAGCTCAATCAGTGCAGCGTCACATAGAAAAATAAGTATACATTTCACAAAAGCATACCCTGTGGCAGTACACAATAAACTGGATTAGGCCCACACGAACCTTCTAATGCGTTGACTAACTGTCTACATACACTGTTACTCTTGGGAGACCGCTAAGGGAGCAAGCAGTCGGCAAGCAGTCGGTATACAAGCACCAAGCTCTTCCTACTACACTGAATCTGTTTACAAGAAAAAATGAGTGCTGTTCTCCAATTCCCTTGTTATAGGTCTATACATATACAATAAATAAAAATAAACAGAGGGTCCCTCCTAATATCATTCTGCAACTCGCTACCCCCATCCCTCCTGGCTTCATTATCCTGGAGACATAGGAGGGCAAGACTGGAACCTCCTGTACATGGAGCAGTGTGTAGGACGTTTTGTATGTATTTTATGTCTCTATTGATATAGCGCCATTAATGTACATAGCGCTTCCCAGCAGTAATATACGTGACAATCATATAAATAACAAATAATACAAATAACACATAAAGGGGAGAAGTGCTTCAGACATAAATGTAACATTTAGGAAAAGGAGTCCCTGCTCCAAAGAGCTTACAAGCTAATTTTCTCCCCATTAGATCTTGCTGATTACTAGAGTAGATAGGGAAGTGGTGGGTGGTAATAAGAGAGGAGCATGAAGAGTTGCAGAGGGTCCCTCCTCCCCCAAACAACCAATGGACTGCAATCCCACCCGCAAACTAGTTGCAGGAATATAGGAGAAGACACTCTGTTTAGTTTATAGGTTGTTTTATTTTTTCTTAAATGGAAATAATTTAAACTGCCCGTTAGCAATCGGGGGTATTTGACGTCTGGAACTGCAGATAGGCTGCAAAGGGGGAGGCAGAATGTCTGTGGTGTACTGAGAACGTCACAGGGGCCCCTGGAGTGATAACATGGTTGTCTATCCTTTCCTACGCATTTGTAATTTCTTTCAATGTATTAGCCTGCTGGGAGAGATATTCCACAACCCTATCAGTGATGAAGTATTTCCCCATGTTCCCCTGAGCCTACCACCATCCAACATCCGTGCATGACTTCTTCCTCTATTATTCCTTTTTTCTCTAAAAAATAGTTACCGCCGACACTTAATTGATATGCTTCATATATTTGACAGTGTTTATCAGATAGCCATGTCCTTCATCTGTTCTTAATTTTTTGAATAAAGCCATGCACCATTATTTCTTCATTCCACTGGAATTCACATCCTCCTCCTGGTCTTTCTAACTTGTCTGTCGGGGTACTGTAGGAAGAAATGATACATTCTCTTTCAGCAGGGTTGCTTCCATTCTAAGTCTATGGAAAATGTGTCTTTGCTGTACTTCAAAGAAGAAACAACAGATTGGCAGTTCACACTACAGGGCCTGACTGGAAAGAGATTCTGACCAGTCCTTGCAAAATACAAGTAAAAGATACAAATTGGAAACTCAACCCCATGAGGAAACCATTGCTATACATTGCAAATAATCTATAGGTATGCTCTCTATGACCAAACCTGGTCAGATTACTCCCATTTGATTTGATGTTTTCTTAAAAACATGGTCACTTTTAAGCTCTCATATACTTTTCCTTTAAATATTAGGTTGTAGCCTTATTTTACCACTGATTCTTATCACAGCTGAATCAGTAATGCTCTACCACATAAGCAGTAACACAATAATATACCCTCGTGTGTCCTTGCATAACCAATGTAAAAAGCGCTTTTACAAAATTAGCTAAATTGGTTCAGCACTTTTCAGCAATTTAATACAGTATGTTGTAAGTCTTCTTAACGCTTAAGGTCAGCCAAAGTCTTGTAAAAGACATTCAGAATGTAGAGATGTTGAGCCAGGAAAGAACCCAGGAAAAGTTGGCTGATTTAGCCAACACCCTACATAAAACTCAAAGCACATAGAATCCATAGATCTACTACAGAGACTGTTGAGGAGAGACTTGTATAGTTATTTACCTAAGTATTATATAGTATGTTGGGTGTGAAACACTTCCTCATTTGTAAAATATTATGTGGCCAGCTAATTAAATCACCATTGGTGTTGAAACCTAGTTAAGATTTGGTGATCTTGACAGAAGACAATAAGAATTTCTGATCTAAATATTGTAATTACCGTGTATTACCAACTGACCCCCCCCCTCCTCCCCTCCTCTCCCCCCCCCTCTCCCCCATAAGACAGTATACCACCAATGCGAGGAGCCTCCTGGGCTACTTGATAAAGCTTTTACAAAGGAATTGCAGACCCACTCCATCTTACATGTACACTATATCAATTGAAGACCTGGCCAAGTGAAAATACCAATCAAAATGGTAATAAACAGATGGTAGAACTCTACAGTAGTAGGACTACTCTGGGATTGTACTGGGAATGTATCGAGATTGCAATTTCAGTACAAAGTATTTTTGTTCAGTTTACAATCAAATAATTTTTAGGAGTTCTATTAAGGTGCAATGAATGTCATATTTATTTGGTGTGGTTCTTGCTTCACCCTGTCATCCTTTGAGTAAAGTACTGTCTGGGCCTCTCCCTGTAAGTATAGGCAATTGATTATATTTGGTTATAAATAAGTTCCTCTGTTTGGTGTGGTCAGTGCTGGGTAGGGTCGTAGTGGGAATCGCATGAGGGTATCCAGTTAGTCCCTTCACCACACTACCCCAGCGTTAAACCTGAGGAATCTGCAACCCCACATATCACACTAGAGTAATTGGGTATTATTGGCATGCATACGATCAACAGGTTTGATTAAAAAACATACATTGGTTTAAATTACCAAGAATCACTTCTTTGTTTGGTTATTCAACCCAGTTGCTGTGTTTCCCATTGGAGAAATGTATGGCAACATGTATATTACTGTAACAAGCACATCCAGTATAGGCATTACTTTGACGACCTTAAAGTTTTCAGGTAAACATATGAGAATAATTAATATACACATATTCATTATGTACACATACAGGCACATGAAACTAACAACTCCTAAACAAAAGACATGATCCATTTCCTCCAATTAAAATAGTCTTTGCCCCAGGGTGGGTCTGATGGAGACATCTAAACATTTCAGACCTGTCCATTCGTTGATAGAACTTTGACTTGTTTGGGTTTATAATCTGCATTTTCATTGCAAACAGTGTCAGATTTTTGACGCCTACATTTTAACTTCTGGCGAGACCTTGTGAGCTTTCTGGTGATGAGCGTGTTAGAAAAGCTGTATAACCAGCTGTGTTTTCTAGAGACACGTGCTTTTTCTCTGAAAGGAGATTTTTTTACTCTTTAACCATTTGATGACTGGAGGTGCTTGAAATCAATGTTCCACTAGCAATGTGTTCAGAGCATCTATTCATTTAACATAAGTATACACAAACCATTGTCTACATCTAATCTTTATATTTTATAGGGCCCGTCCTTTAGGGTTGCATTACCTTATAAGTGTTTATATATATATATTAGAAAAAAGAAAAGGAAAAGCGCCCGATCCTTGTGTAAAATCCAACAACAAAGGTTTAATAACATGAATCACGACAAATGCACACTCACAATTTGTCACTGCATAAAAAGCATTGTATGGGTAAGACCATGCACCAAAATGTAGCCAAATCGCTGTCTGTTTGCTCCGTCACATCACTCCTCACTGCTGCTGGTGTCACCTGGTAGACAGTCCCTCCGGTAACCCAAAACTGCAGCCTGTGGTTCCTGGCAGACTTGATTGGTATTGTGTGCGACTCAGTGAACTCCTTCCCCTTCCTGGCGTCTGGCGTCTGAGCTTCTCCACCACCGTAGTTCAACTAAACCACGTGACCCTACGCGTTTCTTCCTACACATCCCCTGATGAAATCCGCTGTTCCAAAGTAATAGGGCCAGCGTGATTGGAGCAGGGAGAGTGACGCCGAGAGACTGTTTCTAGTGTGAGCCGAACGGAGCATTGGCAGTGAATAACACAGAGGGAAATCTCGCGAGAGCCGTACAAGATCAGATCACCTGATGCGGAAGCACTCGCCGGTGTGAGGAGGTCTGGAAGTCGGCGTTCTATATCACGAGTGTGAGAGACTCGCTAAACACTCTCTACTGCCCGTTTTTAACTCATAGAATGTGAGTTAAATACCTTTGTTTTTTATCCTTAGATGTTTTATTAAAAGGTTTTACACATATGTTTCTCCTTTTATTCCCTACCCATCCTCTTATATGAGATCCACATCAAGGTACAGTCTGCTAAAGCAGACTCAACGCGATTGCTGCAAGGAGCCTTCAGGACAAATCCTTCCTAAGATCCAGGAACCAAGAAACAGACGAACTACAGGAGCTGAGTTTGGGAGTCCCTAAGTGGATTAAAGGCCTTTATTGATCTTACTAGTGTAAGTGCATATCTCACCGATTCCTTATCTGTTTGTATTGATATACTGCCCTATGATTTTTTTCCTCCTTTTCTCTTCTCTTCCCCTGCACATGTGCGCCTAAGTCATTCTTTGCAATATATATATATATATATATACCATAATACTGAGTTAAGTTATGGTGAGTAAAAAAAGTGACAAAAACCCTCCACAGGAAAGCAAATATGCAAATACAACTGTATGCTCATCTGCATGTCTTAGGCAGGTCTGCAACCCCGCCTTTCCCCATCATCACCCAGCATACAGCACTTCCTATATATATGCATGTAGAGGTATCAGTACCGTGTTAGCCGAGCTTCAATAGCTTGTAAGATCGCCGGAAGAAGAGATCAGTGTATCTCGAAAGCTCGCACAAATAAAAGCATTTCGTTAGCCACAGAACGGTATCATCTATTTATTTTTTGATTATATATATATCATACAGAACACCTACAAGCTCAAATTGAACCCCCAAAATACCCACAACATATATATAAGCATATAAGTTTCACAGAGGAGTGCTACTGAGCATGGCAATATATATTTAAAACCAGAGACATAACATAAAACACAGACAAAGCTCAGTGCACATCCAGAAAAACTTATATACGATACAGTGCCTAAATATACATGTATAAATAACTAATAAATAAAATGGTCTTTTAGTTTAACATTTTGGCCAAATTGTTGTAAGCCCTTGAGCCAAACTTCACGGCAGACCACGTTTCAAGGGTCCCTACACTAATATAAATTCTTAATAACCTGTGCATTGCCAGGAAGAATGATTTATAATAAATCTGTCAATATAAGTTGCAAAAGTTCTAAGTCTGATTGAAGCTTTTATTAACCTGTACATTACCAGAAAAAGCACTCTGTAATAGATTTGTCACAATCACACTGCATGCAGGCAAGTTCCCCTGATAGTTCGAGATGCCATGGAGTGAGCTTTTAACCATTTAAATGTGGGAGGGAGTGAGCTTCAATTGGATAGGAGGTTGCCACCCTCCAAAACAGCCAAGACTAGCTGCACAAGAATTATAAAACATACAGAACACCTACAAGCTCAAATTGAACCCCCAAAATACCCACAACATATATATAAGCATATAAGTTTCACAGAGGAGTGCTACTGAGCATGGCAATATATATTTAAAACCAGAGACATAACATAAAACACAGACAAAGCTCAGTGCACATCCAGAAAAACTTATATACGATACAGTGCCTAAATATACATGTATAAATAACTAATAAATAAAATGGTCCCTACACTAATATAAATTCTTAATAACCTGTGCATTGCCAGGAAGAATGATTTATAATAAATCTGTCTATATATATAGATGTAGAGATATCTGTACTGTGTTAGCCAAGCTTAATAATCAAAAACAAATAGTCTATACCGTTCTGTGGCTAATAAAATGCTTTTATTTATGCGAGCTTTCAAGATATAGTGATCTCTTCTTCGGCGATGTTACAATGGATTAAGCCAAAGAAATGGTCCCTGAATGCTTGTGCTTTTAGAGTAAGTGTGTGTGTGTGTGTGTGTGTGTGTGTGTAAATATTAATTTATAAAGCGCCCACAGGGTTTACAGCACATTACAAAATGTGTATGTAGAGGGGGAGTGTATAACAATGGTGTGGGTAGGTGTTACAATGTAAGAGGGTGTTGCATTTCTCTGCATGTGTGTGGCTACTATGTGGTCCCTATTGGTATAAAGGGATAGAATTATATTGTACATTTGTATGTGTAAGAGGCAGGTGTGTGCATTCATACAGCACAGTATTTATAGACATGGGCCTTAGCACTCGTGGGAAGAGAGTTCTCCCGTGTCAGGGTAGTGATTCATGAAGCTGTGGTCTGGGGTTTAGGCCTCTGGTGAATGTCCCAAATAGTTTAATAAATTTGTATTCATGCAACTGTCTCTCTTTCGGTGTTCTGAGATTACCTTTGAGTATGACCACCTTCAGATAGTTCATTTTATGGCCAGAGTCAGAGACAGGTTCGCCAACAGGACTGTCTCTTGTTCCGCGTGTGATGCTGTGGCGATGCAGGTTCATTCTCTTGTTTAGCCCCTGCCCTGTCTCACCTATGTAGTAGCAGCCCCCTGGGCATTTCATGCACATGATGAGGTACACGAGATTGCTGAAGGAACAGGTGAACCTTCCTCTGATTTTGTGCAGGCGAGTCCCCCGGTCTGCAGTGAGCTGCAGGGGGAAAGACAGGGGGGGGTGATGGGGGAGGGACGGCGGCGCGGCCGTGACGTCACCCGGCAGGTTCGCCCTCATTGGCTGAACTGCCGGGGGGCTTGGCCTAGCGTTCCGTCGCACATGGCCAGCTCAATTTTCAGGTATCCCTGAAAAACTCGATGAGCGGCGGCGGCCCACCTCGCAGTGGGCCCGGCCCCATTGAGGGGCCTAACTCAGCAGGTACAATGTATCCTTATATCACTGAGGGAACATTATGTATCGTTTACAGCTCAAACTGCTGGGAATATTGGCAACAAATGATCACAAACAGCACAGTGTTGCAAAGATCTTTCACTGCTTGGGAGGTGAGCTAACACCTCATATAGAAATCAAAGGATGCTTTAAAATACAGGCTGTCCTCGGTTATAAAACGGAATCCGTTCTGGAAGTAGCGTTGTATAGTGAAACCGTTGTAAAGTGAGTCCCATGTTAATCGGTGGCGGTGAGCGATGGATAACGCATTCCGGCGTCGAAAACCGGCCCTCAGGGTTGCATTGTAAAGCGTTTGATATGCCATTCGTTGCAAAGTGAAACATTGGATAACGAGCACTACCTGTATTAAGAGTTAAAATAAAAAGAATTTTAAAAAAAACAGACACCCTTAGCTAATACTACAGAACTGATTTATTTAAAAAAAAAACGTACAATTTCACATGTTTTGCTGCTTTAAACAGTTTATAGATCAACTTTAGCCATATTTAATAATATTAATAATAAAAATATTGAATAGTGTTGCAATGTCACTTTAGTGAGCATCTGATTAATGACTTTTTTTAAAGGGTCAGGTCAGATCTCAGTGGAGCAGGTTATGCATGAATGACACACTCAATTTGCAGTTCAGTTTGTTTTGTCAAATATAAATGCTGTCATTGAGTTTAAACATTTATTCCTAAATCAATGTTTAATCATGTGGTGATTACAGAGAGTTGAAAACAGACATCCTACTGCCCAGTATTATGAATAAATCATTATAAAATAAAAAATAAATAATCATGCAGGGGAACTGGTCCTTTAACTTTTCTAGCACCGGTTTATATCACTGACATCTCTTGCACTGGAGGGACTGTAGCTCAGTCCCCTAGCAGCTTCCATGTACGCAGTGCTCTGCACAATCAGTATATAATGTGAAATACATGTGATGATAA
Source organism: Ascaphus truei (assembly GCF_040206685.1). Taxonomy (NCBI): domain Eukaryota; kingdom Metazoa; phylum Chordata; class Amphibia; order Anura; family Ascaphidae; genus Ascaphus; species Ascaphus truei. The sequence goes on along the minus strand of NC_134487.1, from coordinate 96,076,828 downwards.
ATTAAAGATGTACGCACATCACACGAATAAACAAATGTCGAAAGAAAAAGAAAATTCCTGCCCCCCAAGAGCCGTCGTAAAGTAAGGTTCCTTGTAGCCGTAAAATGCCATCTGACAGTATTTTCATATTATTTTGAAGCCAAATCTTGGTGATTTTTAAATGTATTTCCATTCTTAAAGAATTTATTTGCCTGGATTATTATCCTGCAATTGTATATATGAGTTTATGTGCATTGCTACAATACTACAACATAGGATTTCCTTCTCTCAGCTTCACAGAACCCAGAAAATGGAACTCATATTGCAATGGCCTGATTCCTTGCACCTTTACACCAAAGCAAAATATAGAGATTATTTATTTTACCTGAACTTTTCAACCGTATATACTCTTACAGACCACTTCACCTCTTTAAGTCAATGTGTACTGGTTGTTAATTGTGTTAATGTTAACCATATTTTTTTTTCAAGAGTGTTTTAAAAAGTAACTGATGTAAATCCATCTTTCCAGATTGTTTTGTTCTTTGGTACAGTGTCATAATGAAAACATGGAATAAAAGATCATTTTTAAATTCAGGCAAAATAAAAAATACTATTCTGCAAATGATCAAACACTAAAATGTGAAGGTCCAATGAGTTACCAAATGCTTTTTTGGTTGTGTTGGTTGTTTGTTTGTTTGTTTGTTTGTTTGTTTGTACATAAAAGTCATCAAATAAAATGTGAAAACACTGCAATTGCGCAGTTCAAGAACAACCTATTCCTACACTTCTTATTTGCCAACTCGTGATTGCATTGCTGACAATTACCACTTTCACGCTGCAGTTTTCAGAACAGGCAGATGCTGCAAATTTGGCAAATATTTATGGGTTTGTGAGTTGATTCTTTCCACACTATTAAGAAGTCATTGAAAAAATATTCCATCCTTTAGTACCTGTATCAAACGGAGGAAATTTGTCATGCAGATTTTTTAGGCATACACTGTACTTTAATTTTAGAGATGTACAAACATGTAGGAAACTAAAAGAAAGCCACAATACGTTTTATTATGGTCTGTCAAAGAAAAGGCAGATAAAGTGATTTGTGCAGGATCACAAAGAGGTCTACATATCAACGCAGATAAAAGTGTGTTTTGACACATATGTATAAACAGTTTCTTAAATCTTATGAAGAATGTTAGACTTAAACCACTTCATATTTGGCTGACTTTGTCACAAGCAAAAGTGCATAAAACTTGACACAGAGACGCAGATTGTGATCCATCTTTTATACTGTGTGCACCATCTAACTCCTCCCCAACACCTTCTATTGGCCCTCCCCAAGTCGCAAGCTGGGGCAGGCGGAGCAAATTGGAGCAAAGTACTTTGATACATACTGTAGGTGCAGGATTAAAATGCCCAGTTTTGCTCCAAAATTGTGTTGATACATAAAACCCATAGCGGGTGATCGGATCGAAGGTGTAGAGGCATATTTGTAGCAAAAGTTCCGCAAATGGCATCATTTTCATCTCGCACCAATGTCTTTGTTCCAAGTTTTGGAGAGTGGCAATACGGAGGAATTACCCGACGCACAGATTATAAGGAGCTGTAGCAATCTTTGCAAGTCACTTTTTTTATCTTTTATTTGCATCAAAAAGATCTGTGGGGTCGGAGGTGTCCAAGTTGTCTCGCTAACAATTTGCCTCAAATGTAAGAAATGCTTTCATGCAGAAAATGGAGAAATGCGTCAACTCAAACTTCTACTTGCACTTTTTGTTACGTTGAAACATCTCCCCCATAGAGTTTATGTTTTGTCATGAATTGAGCTCCTAAGTTTGTTGAAAATAAACACCTGACCCACAAAATATCCCCCCCCAGGATAATTTAGGGGTACTTACTAGACACACACATCATAAATGATACAACCTATATGTGTGTCCAGTAACTTCTTTTTACCTTTTGTTCTATACGAGCAAAATACCTTCATACACTGATGCCAAGAAACATGACCTGACAATGTAACATCGCAATAATTTTATGGGATCTTTAGGCAAAGCTCAAAGGGGTTAAGTCAAATTTGATTGAATTGTATATTCACATGAATGCTACAATGTGAAAACATAATAGTTTTGCTCTGCATTCTACCAAATGCCCTTCAATGATTTTACACAATGTATTAATTTTGTTTATTTTTTTTTATTTTTTTTTCATGAGGCGCTTGGATGCAAATCACATCAGTTATGTGCCACCTAACTGTTTCAGTGGTTTGTATTCACTCCGTCATCTTTGGCTGGATGACAACTCTTTGACCGAAATTCCTGTGAGAGCACTTGAAAGTTTGTCTGCTTTGCAGGCCATGACCTTGGCATTGAACAAGATTCATCATATACCAGACCACGCGTTCAGGAACCTGTCAAGTCTGGTAGTTCTGTAAGTTTCCATTGTGTTTGTAATTATGTGTCCATTATTTATATGTGAATGGCATTTTTGTGGTCAGGGTCAGAACTTACCACTTGTTAAACCTCTGCACTCTTAGAGAGGAGCAGTGAGAGTGTTAGAGCTTGATTGGTGAATCATTACCAGTCATATCCTGTACACATGCGCATAATGTTTGCAAGTTATTTACCTGAGGAACGCTTTTATCAACTGTCCTTTTGAAAAAACCTTTGGATTTTATTTTACAAAACCCTAACAATTGGCATGTTAGATGAAAAAGAGATGCTTCAAATGGTGTCATGGTCTTACTTTTCCTGGGTAGATGAGCAAACAATCAAGCTTGGTGAGCAATCTAAAGCAACCTAAATCTAAAACTGAGCAAAGGGGGCAGGAGAACGTTAGAGGGAAGGGTGAAGGGGTGAAGTGGGGGTGGGGGAACCATACAGAGGCGGAGGAGGGGGGTGTTGGGTTAGGAGAGGAGGGTAGAAGAGGAGAAGGGGAAGTGGGGAAGGCGTTAGAGGGGGCCGGGGGATGAGAGGAGGAGCTGGGGGACTTCATGTTGAATTGACAGATACTATTGAAACAGGACTCAGCACAATACAGTGAAAGAGATTGCATTACTTAACAGTCTTAGCATAGCTGTGGTCAGCCGGCCAACAGACACACGGATAAACTCAAAGAGCTGAGGCAGAGATGCAGGGAGGGAAGCCACATGCTGCTTATGCCACATGGTTCGTTCCACTCACAATGCATTGTGGGGCGCAATGTTGCAGACCGTGGCAGTTTTTGACAGATCAATAAGCAGCTGATACGCTTAAATGTTTCGTACCTGGAGAAAAGCAAAACAAGCATTTTTCACAAGAGGCAAACAAGTAAAACAGTTTCTTTAAAGGTGATTAAAGCTTTCTAAAGAAAACAAAGAGCATTGATAAGTGGTTTAACAATGGTTTTGACCAGCTACATAGGACTGTCCCTTTAAACCATCCAAATCGCATCAATTTAGCAGTATATGTTACTTTTGTTTTAAAAACAACAGCTCCTGTCAACTTTCAGGAAATTGTATGCCCAGCAGGAATTTCCATTTCTGGATGGCGGAAATTGTCTACCATGTAAAATATGCCACAGGCAGACATTACAGGGTTCTTTTTTGTTTCTTCTTTCCTTTCGCATATAAATTCCCAAGGTGTGTTGTCGCGATGGGTCGCAAGAGACACATTAGGACATGTGGCTTTTTTTATCTAGACATATTTTTCCCAAATGCCTAAATTTCCTAGCTGTGTTTTTTAACACCAGAATGTAATACTTTGTATTTGGACACCCTAATAATAGAGCTACAATTTTAAAAACAGACACAACCAATTTTCTGTCTTTAGTATTGTAAAAATGCCATATGGATCCTGTCTATTCAATAGTCATAGTATTTGTTTGTCTTGTTTTGACCCCTAGTTCATTCTTAGGTCTAAATATATGTCAGTGAGAAATAACTTTAGCAAATTAAATTGGAATAATTGATTTCCTCTGGCATGAATTATTGGTAAATCCTAGTAATATCTATAATTTCACATTTCAGAGTCTTGCATATACATGTAGAATAGATATTCTGAACGGGTATTACAAATACAAATACTTTGATAGAGCAACATAAATTGGACAATACATATCCTATTACTGCAATTGTGTTCAATTCTTTGTACCACCTTCAGTGGTGGAAGGTCCTACAGTGTATGTGATGTCCCTACCGCACTGAAGAGGTTAAGCAACTGGGTACAAAATATCTAGCGTATCTTTCTGCTTTTGTTCCTTGCCCCCAAAACAGCTGCCAATCTTTTTGAGGGAACACGCTGAAAGGCTGGGGAGCATGCTCTCCAATAAATTCTTTGGCAATGCTTGACTTGTATACAATATGTGCATGCTTGAAAACACGTTTCTTTGGAAGCGTTCATTGAGGAAGTTTGCATAGGTTCACTGTGCGCAGCATGCTTTCCTGACTGTGCTTTTAATGTTCCCCTGCAGCCATCTCCATAACAATAGAATCTACTCCCTGGGAAAGAAATGCTTTGACGGGCTCCACAGTCTGGAGACTTTGTGAGTTGACCTCTTATTTGTTTCGGCCTTTTCAGTGTTTTCATTGATATTCTTGAAAGAATAAAAATAGCTCAAAAGCCAAACATGCTCTTTGGCTTGCCTAATTGCCAAGTGTTTGGTACGATTGTTCATATGATGACTGTATAAAACAAATCCTGTACCGATTAACAATACTCCTGAGTTATGCCTTCTGTATCTCTTTGAACCATTACTCATGCTAAAGTAGACCAATTAGAAGCTCAACAAAAAATCCTGCTTACAAGTATCTACATCTCCACCTAATTGACTCTTCTGCTGTGTTAAATGAAAATAATCTGTTAGGTTTATGCCGTTTTACCTACGAACCCCAATTGGAAAGCCAATATGCATATTTTTGCAACGTTGCCTGACTATTGCTAAATCCGTTGGTTTATGCATCATAACTTTAATGCAGAAATTCCACTAATCAACATATACATACGATATCATCAAGGAACAACTCCTCTGGCATTTGCAACTCTTGTTTTATTATTTATTGTCTTATGTTTAGCAGGTTTTCAAGTTAAAGTGGCAATCCAAGCTGCACTTAAAAAAAAATCTCTTTTTTTTGTTTTAATATAGCCAGCCTTTGATTACCTTTATTGAAAACGAATTACCTAAACTGGTGATCAATTAGTTCTCCCGTGATCAATCAGCAAAGAACCTGCTTCCTAGGGCTCACTAAATGGCCGCCTTTCAGTTTCAATCAATCCTTCAGTCAATGTGACTTAGAAGCTACAATGTATACTTAATACTAAGATAACCTTATTTAAAACTGGTTGAAGGATGATAACAGAGAGTTGTCATAAATGGAACTTTTTCAGTTTAGGCTAAAGTTGTGAGTGGAGTACATCAAGGATTGGTACTGGGACCCCTGTTTTTTAACTTGTTTATTAATGACCTTGACATTGGCATTGAGAGCAAATTCTCTATCTTTGCTGATGACACTAAATTGTGTAACGTAGTAGAATCAGAGCAGGATGTAATTCTCACCAGAAGGACTTGGAGAAACTACAAACTTGGGCAGGTAAATAGCAGATGAGGTTTATTAGGAAAATCCTTGATGGAGAAGGATGTAGGAGTGCTTGTAGACAGCAGGCTTAGGAATAGTGCCCAAAGTTATGCAGAAGCTGCAAAGGCAAACATGATTTTATCTTGCATTAAACGGGCAATGGATGGAAGTGAAGTAAACATAATGATGCCCCTTTATAAAGCATTAGTAAGACGACACCTTGAATATGGAGTACAATTTTGGGCACCACTCCATAGAAGAAAAAACATTATGGAACTAGAGAGAGTGCAGAGAAGAACCACCAAATTAATAAAGGGGATGGACAATCTATTTTATGAGGAGAGGCTTGCTAAATTAAATTTGTTTACATTAGAGAACAGGCGTCTAAAAGTAGATATGATAACTATACACATATTTATTCAGGGACAATACAAGAAGCTTTCAAAATAGCTATTCATCCCAAGGGCAGTACAAACGACTCGGGTCATCCCTTAAAGTTGAAGGAAACAAGATTTCACCAGCAACAAGGGAAAGGGTTCTTTACAGTAAGAGGAGTTAAAATGTGGAATTCATTACCCATGGAGACTGTGATGGCAGATACAATAGATATCTTCAAAAAAAGGTTGGACATATTTTTAGAAAGGAAAGGTATACAGGGACATACAAAATAAGTCAACATGGGAAGGATATTGATCCAGGGAGTAATCTGAGTGCCAATATTTGGTGTCAGGAAGGAATTTATTTCCCCTTATGAGATACCATTAGATGATATTTCACTGGGGGGGGGGTTATTTGTCTTCCTATGGATTGATATACTGTAAATACAAATATAGGATAAAGTATCTGTCATCTAAATTTAGCATAGGTTGAACTGGATGGACGTATGTCACTCATCTACTATGTAACTATTGTTACAGATTGCCGCTCAAACGGCTGGGAATATTGATAATAAATTATCACAAACAGGAGAGTGTTACAAATATCTTGCACTGCAGGGGAAGTGTGTTAAAGCCTGCTATAGCAATCAAATGATGCTCAGTATATTACAACTCATTAAAAATTGCATTAAGAGTTGAATAATAATTTTTAAAAATGCAGTAAGTATTATCTAATAGTACAGAACTGATTTTTTTTTTTAACACGCATGTAGGATATTGCTTGGATTGCATCTGAGCAGCCAAAAACAAGAGCTAAAAAATATGTTTGACGCTGCTGGAACAGATTGAGACATTTAAAGTTACAACATACTGTAGGCCTGCATGTCCATATATGATCTCCTATACAGGCTTTCAACGGGACCTTCCATCCTTACTTAGTTAGAGACTGTGGAAAGGTGAGAGTTTTGGAACATGTGATCCTTAGGGGCCTATTCTATAAACTTTGATAACAAACTCATCGAGGATTTTGAGCAGTTCCCAAACGATTTGGCAAGTTTGCTATTCAGAAAGTTCGGGAAGGGAATTTTCCCAAACGGTAGCGCTCCTGCTCAAACATACCGAGCTGGAGATGAAAAACAGCTCCAGATCGCCATTTTGACCAAATCACCCTATTCTAGTAGCCCCGATAATCTCATTGGAGCTCTGAACTAGCGAGCTTATCACAGATCACATCTCGCCACCACAAGGGTGGCGGGATGGGATTTGCGAGTAGGATTTAGAGAAATTATTATTATTTTTTATTGCATTGGATTGAAGCCGGGAGTCTCCGGAGCTGATATGCATTAATACCAGACAGTCAGGTCACGTGAGCAGTTCACACAATGAGGGCGAACCAGCTCCGTAACGCCCCTAGGCATGCCCCCTACGCCGCATCTACCATGGACGGAAACCGCACCCGCTTCAGGCAGGTGACGTCACAGCCTCCGGACACCTCCGTGCGGGCGCAGGCTGTATGGTCTTAGCCTAAGGATCAATCCATTTCCTTAGCAGTCACTGCTGTTTTAAAGCAGGTAAATTAGAAGTGGATTTTATTTCATGTCTCTTGAAATAATTGTTTTGTCTTTCTCTAACAAGTGGCACCAGTAAGCTTAAAAAGGCTTAAACAAAGTACATATTTTAGTTTTTTGGCAGCACATCCTTACTAGACCGCTTTTCCTTTTTAGAAGGATTATGCACATAGGAAAAGCTCTGACAGGGGTTTTCTAGGCCTGTGACAGATTCTGAAAAGTGATTTCTTTTTAACCACTTTTATAATAACATGGCTGTTACATCCCGAGATGAACCGTAGTCTCCTCCCTGGTATGAAATATAGAGAAGCCATCCAGATAAATGATGATTGCAGGCTATAGGGATAGGCTTGCCTTTAATTTAGGTGCCGAGAATACTCTGCCCATTGTACTACCCAAAGATCACGTGTGGCAGAGATATAAGAACTCAAACGTATTTATATACACCTTATGTTGATCTTTATGCATATGCAAATTACTTTGTATGTATGCAGCTATTTAAAAAAAAACATTATTGCCCCCTCTCCTCCACTCAATGGGCCTTTTGTAATGAGTTTGAAGCTTACATTCAAAATCCTAAGTGTGTTTTTTTAATACTTCATGCTTATTATTAGTATATCAGAGTTGATCCCAAGAGGATCATAAAGGCTCCCTCACAAAAGAGCACTCAATGTTGGAGTACAGTGAGTTGACTAACAATGATCTAACAGGTAAGTACTGTCGATAGGTCAAAATCAGCCTGTCATGACCGGAAAAGCCAGGGAGAAAAATAATAAAGTTTTATTCAAATATATAGATTAAAAACACATAAATCACATTCAAGCATTAAAATAACCCCATAATGAAGTGGCAAGATAAGCAATATAATAATAAGTAAGGATCCTGATGATTTATCAAGTTAATTGCTTTCAGTGGGCGTCTATTGTCCAAATTCAAATATTTCAGATAATCAGGTAAGTATCACTCACAACCTAAATAGATACAATTAAGGCAAGAGAGTATCAAATATGTGAGTATCAAATTCCTGTTACCAACAGGTTTAATATATCCAGCTCTGTAGTGATGGAGATATATCACATAACATAGTATAACTAAGCTAGTAATTCAGGATATGTCTGTGTTCCCACCGTGGAAAAGGTATGCTATTTCTAGGCTCCGCTGTATTGCATATACAAGAGAAAAACATAGTATGTTCTATTCACTCAGTATATCTTATTATCGCGCAATAGGTATAATGTAACCACCAAGGTAAGGCATGCCCTAGTATATCTTAGTGTTGTGCAATAGATAAAATGTAGCCACCACAGTAGGGCATATAACCACAGCGGGTAAACACAGTAGGCTCCGTCGATAATACAAGCCTGGCTGGAAAGTTATCTCTCTGCTGTCTCTGTGATCAGACGCTGCCACTTCTGATGACGTCACCTATGACAGGCTGATTTTGACTTATCGACAGTACTTACCTGTTATACCATTGTTAGTCTACTCACTGTACTCCAACATTGAGTGCTCTTTTGTGAGGGAGCCTTTATGATCCTCTTGGGATCAACTCTGATATACTAGTTATTTTTCCCTCTGAGCACCTGTTGTTTTCACATGATCATATATACATATATGGATGAGCGTTTTTTCTCCCTTTATAGATACTTATTATTAGATAATGCTTATTGCATTTTTTTAATTTATCCCCCCTTCCCCCACTCGTTTTGCCCTTTTTAATGAGTTTTGATGTATTACGCATCCTTAGGTTGTTATAGCGACCATTTACAAAGCACAGCACTTCCTCTTGAAATGGACGGCCATATTGTGAACCCTGGGAAGCAGGATCTTTGCCGATCGATCACGGGAGAACGGATAATTACCTTTTCCTTAAAGCTAAGCAGCTGCTGCATCTATTAAAAAACCCCAAAAATATCTAAAAAGGCAAACTGTTTTGCCACTTGATGTGGAAGGGCAGTATTACAGAGCAGATACAAGTTTGATAACCTAAATCGGTAACAATGCTCAGGCTGGCTTTGAAAAGTCCTGGCAAGTGTGTATTTTCAGAATGATATTTTCTTAGCTAGTAACAGGCTATACAAATTGTAATCAAACAAATTGAAAGTGTATTATTTATAGGTAGCTCACTGATTGAGCCACCTCTACTCAAGCAGGAATATCCCCAATATCCGGCCTGTTGGTTACCCTTGAGGACGAGTTGCTCCCCCCGCCCCCTGCTATACTGGGATAAGGAATTTCTAGATGTCTTTTGCTCATGCTGTTGTTCTTCCTTTTAGAGATTTGAACTACAACAACCTAGAAGAGTTCCCCGCGGCCATCAAAACTCTGAGGAATCTTAAAGAGCTGTAAGTGTAATGCACTTAACGTAGAACATTGCAGGTCAATGGCACTAAACTGTAAGACAACATACAAAAACCTTTTTAAAGACAGTAAGGTTGCAAACCAGCTGAGGCGTCCATAGGACATCATTCTCAAATACTTAAAGCAGCAGCCAGTGTTTCAAAGCATTACTTCCAATTAGATATTACATGTATGTATGTATATATTGATATAGCGCCATTAATGTACATAGCGCTTCACAGTAGTAATACACGTGACAATCATATAAATAACAAATAATACAAATAACAGAACATGGGAATACGTGCTTCAAACATAAAAATTAACATTTAGGAAGAGGAGTCCCTGCTCCGAAGAGCTTACATTCTCCAGTAACACCACAATAGTGCATGCAATACTTAATATAACAGATTATGATAGTTCTTTGGACTATGTAAGGCTTCTTCTACTTAAAGAACTGAGTTAAAAAAAAGTTATTTATTCTAAATGCTGACCCCCCAATTTCTCGGTAACATAAGAATTGAAAGTGGTGGAGTGTGGGAAGAGAGAGTGGGGGGGGGAGAGAGAGTGCGGGGGGGAGAGAGAGTAGGGGGGAGGGAGAAAGAGGGGGGGAGGGAGAGAGAGTAGTGGGGAGAGAGAAAGTTGGGGGGTGAGTTTCTATATCTCCACAAAAACACATCTATACAACAGGAGCGACACCTGTGTACAAAAGTAGCATACCTGGGATATATGCTGATTTGGATATGCAAAGGTTATTTTAATGACTCCTATTAGCATATATCCCATGTATCTCAGGTGGGATACTTCTTGAGCACAGTTGTCTCTCCACATGTTGTTTAATAAAACTGAATGTCCGTGCATTTTATTTTATTTATAATTTAAGTTAGGTGAATGAAATTTTTGGGGACGAATCCCGCCCAACTCTAGCAGTTAATATATAACAGTATGTGAGGTGCTTGAATAGAAGTCAGCGACAGCTTAATCCACTGCCTCAGTGTAGAATGTCCTTGTACTAACTCCCTCACATCTTCATATCTATAGATATTATGCTGTGTAAAATGACGTAACATGTTTTATTTTAGGGGATTTCATAGTAACAACATCAAGACTATTCCTGAACAAGCATTCATTGGCAACCCTTCCCTTATTACAATGTAAGTTAAATACACACATTTCTTCTCAAATCCTTATTTATCATTTACTGAGAAATAGGGGCCCTCTTACTGTACTGAGCCTTTCCAGTGTACTCCTTTAGGTTTCTACACGTGCAAGGTTAAACGTAATTTCCTAATAACAAAGCATTTCTGAAATAAATATCAATTTATGAATGTATGAAACTGTTTTACATACTCAATGCCGCAGCTCTGCTCCAAAGAGTAGCAGTGCGTCTAAACCAGGGCTGGGCGGCTCTAGTCCTCAAGGGCCACCAACAGGTCAGGTTTTCAGGTTGTCCTGCTTCAGCACAGGTGGCTCTTCGACAGAGCCACTGATTGGGCCACCTGTGCTGAAGCAGGGATATCCTGAAAGCTGACCTGTTGGTGGCCCCTGAGGACTGGAGATGCCCACCTATGGTCTAAATACACTTCCCTCTACGTTGATATCTAGAAAATTCATCTAGAAATGAAAGAGTAGGCACATAGGCAACCCACTTTGACAATTGACAATCCTGTATTGGAATATATGTGCGAACCTGACTGATAAATATTGACCTCAAACTCTGGATTAAGGTGTTACAACTCTACGTGGAATCATTCTAACATTCATAGTCTCCACATTGATGGGGTGTAAGAAAGAATCTGATTAGTGAAAAACAAAAATAGGAAATAAAAATGACATATCCCAGCGAGACATAATCACATTAGATACAGGCCTTGGATTATACGTGAATAAAACGGAGACCATTGTTACGGAAAAGTTAAGAGCCATTTAAATAAAAAACAAAATTCGCCTCAGTGTGGCTGTATAATCCCATAACCAAAACCACATTCCACACTGGAATGATTAGACAATTGAGCAAGACATAAAGCAGTCCTCAACGCTGCTAAATCAAAGGAGACAATTGTAATTCAGATGCTGAACAGCACACAATGTTGAAAAGCATAACCCCAAGGGTCAGAACACCCAAAACTGAAGTGAAAACGCGTTAACCCCTTCCATACTCGGCATGCTTGCGACTCTTGGAGAGAGAGAGTAAGAGTATAAACCAGTACATTGCTTTCGCAGAAACCATTTGGTTTGGTTATTTGGTTCCTCCCAAACACCCCCCCCCCCCAAATGTAATTTATTATGTTGCTGAGAAAATATGTTTCACCACACATCATTACTAAGTCTGCCATGGTGACTTTCTGGGGTGCCCCCCCCCCCCCAATGTACTGTGTGACTGCTTAATTACCAACAGAAATGTTCTCCCCCACGTGTGGTTCTCAAGTGATGTTTGTGGGGGGTCTGCAATAATATTAGTGTGTGCGAGGAGGACGGGAGGGTTTCTGTGTCCTCATTAGCTTACACATCACTCCTCTTCTTTGTTCATGTTTTATTTTTACTTGTGCAGATTTCATCTTTTCTTTAGTGATGCAAAGCATTTCCCATTCTGTAGTTAGACACTACAGATATTGGGCCATTTTTACTAAGCAGTCTTCTGCCATAATACACCTCCCGGTGCTGAAAGACACCTTGTAGGCCATTCAAATCAATGAGCTGTAAGGGGTCGTCCATCGCCGGAAGACTGCTTAGTAAACATGGGCCAGAATGTTCCTTAAAAGAAAACGTTGGAGATGTTAAATGGCCACTATCATTCACATATATTAAACAAATATAGGTTGTCACAGTGTGAAAACGAAACGGCATTTTAGTAAAGGAAAGAAACAAAAAAGAAATGGCTTATCACAGCGTACAGTATCAGGATTGTGAGTGTCCAGTTATGCTGAATTTGGCTTTATATTGTAATATGTTTATTTTGCACTAAGATCTTTCATTGGAAGCCCCGAAAACCCATTTCAGTTACATTAAGAAATAGGGTTATTGGGATCAAATATGTAAGCAAGCTACTTTAATCACCATATTTCCTGCTGAAGGTGACATGAGTGATAGGAAATAGTTAATCGAGCCTCCCATATCTTGACATGCCTTAGATCTTTATGCAGAATGGGTCTGCAACCTCCCACATTGGCTGCAATGCATTTGGTGAATTCCATCACCTGAGAGTTATCAAACAGCAGCATTCCTGTCATGCTGCAGCTGTCATTTCTCTCTGCACCCTGTCGTAATAGTACATTCCCCACTTTAGATTTTTTTGCACGTGTTGTTATGTTAAATAGTTTTAGTATTACATAACAACGAAAAATGGAAACACGGATATATTCATGTAACATGTCCAAGAAAGAAAGCACATTGAAACTTTTTGAGGCGGTTTAGAGTACGTTGTCGCCTTCTAGGATTTCTGGAAAAAGTTGTCATGTGGACATGATTGCTATAATGGCGCCTTGGGTCTAATATATATATGTGATCGAGTCAGAAATAGCGTAGAGCCAGCATACACCGTCTAAGCAGAAGTAATTATATTGAAATTAAATCACTGTTTTTGCCTCCGGGGGACATTAATCAGAGATCAGAAACACTGACAATGGTGACTTCAGTATACCTACTCGTTATTAACAGTGGTTTATAGCACTGGTTTCCAACCTTTTTTATATTGTGAAATTCTGTGGAACCCTAACGCCCCCTTCCCTCCCCCCCACCCCGTTTTTACTCATACAACCCCTTTCCCCCATGTTTTTACTCACACACAACCCCACCTTACCCCCTGTTTTTACACATACACAACTCCCCTTCCCCCAAGGTTTTTAGTCACAACACCCTCCCTCCCCCTGTTTTTACACCCAACCTCCTCTTGTCAGTGCCCAGCCAGTGATGCAGGAGGGCCCATCAAGGCAGTCGATACAGAGAGTTGGGTACGACTTCCGGCTGGGCTTAAATTGCACGAAACCCTTTAAGGATGCGGAACCCGCTTGAAAAACACAGGTTTATAGCTTATGACTATACTGTTTATCATACACTGTCCACCACTTCAATCTTTTGCTGAGAGTGCCCTTCATTGACATTTGATCAATACAATACTGTATGTCTACAGGAAAGTGGAGTCAATCCCTACAGGTTATATTATCTTTTATGTCTATTACACAGCCCCTAGGCACTTACATGTGTTGGCCGCCTCCTTGGTGCCGCCCTACATCTTCTTTGGAATCCCAGCGTCAAATGTCGCCACGGACGTCATCAACGTGACTGTGCCCGGCGTCGCATTACCATGGTGACAACCTCACGACATCAGTTGATGTTGGGCATCCGCGTCGTCATTTGACGCTGGGATTCCAAAGGAGAGGGAGGGAGGGAGGGAGCGGCAGCATGGAGGCAGCCGACACATGTAAGTGCATTCCCATTGGGTCCGATAGGCCGGAAAGCATGGCAAATGCATATTGGGGCAGAAATGTTTGCTGCCCCCAAGTTTTGCTGCCTTAGGTGCAGGCTTAATGGGAAATCCACTGGTATAGCATCTCTTATTTTTTGTTCTCTAAACACTTTATCATGCTTACATCACTAGTGTCATAAGAAAAATCTGAAAGCTGCAGGTCACATTCATTTTCTTTCCGTGGAATGAACATAGTGCAATAAAAAGCTGCACAAGTAACTACAGTATGTACTGTATTTCCAAACATTTAAAACATCCTTGTTTTAGAATACAGAAATATAGATAACACATAGATGCCAACTCATTAAAGGCCAACAGTGTGATAATGATTTTTCTTTAGCTCTAACTGTTTTATACACAAGTTGCTAACAGGCCAGAAAATTGGAATACAAAACCAAGACTGAGCAATTATTTATCATAGGTTGAATGTAATGGAATCAGTATTTTCACTCTAAATTATTATGTTAAGATGGATTTTCAAATTATTGGCTGGGATTTTGTTGACTTGCATCATTGGGTCTTGACAATAATTACAGCTGGAGACTCCCAACAACCCCACTCATAATGCATTTTCACAACCAAACACCACCACAAATAATCAACTTTAGGTATGTGCTTGTGTTAACATTGTGTACTTTCATTTTTTTTTACAGTCACTTCTACGACAACCCAATTCAGCTCGTTGGAAGATCTGCATTTCAACACTTGCCTGAGCTCAGAACTCTGTGAGTTTTTCTTTTAGTTTAAACGCAATCATAGAATTGTTCAACATTTCTTATTAATGGCTAACACTTCATTTTACCTCTTCACTGCCACTGCATTTTGAAAGCAATGCAAAACCAGTCTCCTAGAATGAGCTCCCACGAATGTCCAGGATGTCTTTGTGGATGGGAAGTATAGTGGGGTAAAAATCTGTGATTGATGCCTTAAAAAAATTGGGAGCAAACAGATCTTGAGACAAGAAAGCAGAAAGTTAAAGATGTGTGTAAATGTAGATTCAAGTGTAGAAGTTACAAAAAATATTGCACTAAAGGTCATGTGGTCCTTTATACAGTATACTGCCATTTTCATGAAATTATGGTGAAAAGTGGTGAAGTTGGCGCAATTCTGTCTAAATACCATCCAATTTCTGAGGAATATGGCAAAATGATGAGTAATATGAACAGTCACAACATTTTGCACCTTTATCCAGAGTGGTGAGGAATCTCTTCTAAAACTTATTGATAAACTAAAGAATGAAACAGCACCAATTTCAGCTATGCAACAAAATGTTTGTTACGTATAAATACCGGTGCAGATCTAGTACTGAAATATATAACTTTTATAATGAATAGCAATGGTAAGGTTACAAACTAATTAAATTAGCATCTTCAGGGCTGGAGCAACTTTAAAGCAATGTACAGTATTGGATGATTATAAAGCTAAGTTTGAAAATCTCCCCACCTTGCAAACTGGAGCAGAAAATATCAGATTGATCAAAATCCCATTGAAAGTAATAGTTTTTTACTTTAGAAATCTGGTGATGTTTTTTTGCACACTGGCACACTCTAAAAGACAACCACACTGATTATAATTTTTAACTCACTTTCAGTCCTCATTGATGTGTTTATCATACATCCCTTGTTGAAGACACTTTTCGATAATATTTATCACATAGGGTTTTATACATTTAGAACTTGTGCTAACTAAGAAATGTATCCCTATGTCTGCATCGCCCCAAAGGCGGATAGCCTTTGGCGGCAGCCAAAGGGCAGCCAAATGGTGTCAGTCGTTTGTTGCCATTTGTCTGCTCTTGGGTAAACTCTAACACAACACATTGCAGGTTTGTTCTACCTCTTCTAACACAATTTTCACCTTGTCTGTAACTTTTATATACGTCCTTAATCATATATTATCTCCAACTATACATGAAATGTCTGTAAATGTAATGTATTACCACTTATCATTTAATACAACTATGGATCATAACTCTGTGCCCAGGACATACTTGAAAACGAGAGGTAACTTTCAATGTATTACTTCCTGGTAAAACATTTGACAAATAAAATACTCCAGCTAATAAAGGTCTTTGGTTTTGCATTAAGGATTCTCAATGGGGCTTCCCAAATCACAGAGTTTCCTGATCTGACTGGAACCACGAGCCTGGAAAGTTTGTAAGTAATCAAAGAATGTGTAATTCTTTCTCAGACTTTTCTCTATTATAGTGTGTACTAAAAACTGCCATTTATTGGTTATATATATATATATATATATATATATATATATATATATATATAATTGTAAGGACAATATTAAAGAACATACATACTTTATTTTCACAGGACACTTACAGGGGCACAGCTTGCATATCTTCCCAGCGCTGTCTGTGATCAACTGCCCAACCTTCAAGTGCTGTAAGTTTCACTGGAGTTTGGATACAAATATTCTAGCTTGATACAATGGATATAAACACTCTTTTTTGCTGAAATAAATGGGGTTCAGCTCTTGTGACCCCCCCGCTTCAATCCCGTGTAAACAAAAACCCGCTTGGATGGTCTCTTTAAATGGCCATCCAATACGGAGCCACCGCCAACATTGTTGCACCTTCCGATTGGCTAGATATGGAAACCATTTTGTTTCCCCTCCCAGGAGATTTAAAGCTAGTAATTTCACTGGTAAGTATCTCGGAAACTGGGGGGTCCCCAACCTATTAAAAATGCAGTGTAAATAGAAAACTAGTAAGGGAGATTGCTGCTTTAGAGCTACTGGTTAATGGTCCTATTTTATTGGAATTATGTAAGACTTTATTTTTAAAGGAAAAACAAACATTTGCTACCAATAAAAACTTGATTCAATATACAACTAGTTTGGCATGAATTTGACACTTGGTTTGATCCGTTTTACTGTCTGGCAGTGCATGCTTGGAGTACAGGCTTCTTAAGCAGATTTCAGTGCCGAATATCGGTGTGCTTTGGTAAGGAATGTAGCAGTTTGATACATATTGGGATGTCTGTCTGTGACATGGAACCCTGTCCCCCATCTTAACAGGCACACTGCCTCTGTGAGAGAGGAGAGAGTCCTATTTAGTACAGTATGCATTGACCCATATATCTCAAAAATCAGACTATACATCCCAAACCAGTCATTTTTACAACATATGAGAGAGACCTGTGAACACGCCTCTGCAGCCAAACCCATATGTTATCATATACTCTTCTTTGGCAAAATTCATAAATTTTGTTTGAAATGTCAAACTTTTTCTGAAGTTTGAGGGAAACATTGGCAAAGCAAATTTGGACAAGTATGGACATCTCCACCGTCCTATTTCTGTACTATGTGACCTTCTCAATTATTGTTGTAACTATTATGCTGCAGTAAAACTCCTCATGAGTTGATCCAATACTGGTGTCCAGCCTCTGGTTACCCTGATACACTGCCCTACATTAAACTCTAGACCCTGCTATATGCATGCAATCTCTTAACAAACCAGGGGAATCTTTTGATGGAATCTGTCTGTGCTTGTTAAGATACGGTTCACAGGCGTTGAATCTGCCAAGAAATATTGAGAGCAGCTATGAAAGGACATGGCTTGTTCTTTCTTCCCAACAATTAAAAGAATGGAAACTAGTAGAACAGGACACAGCACATCAAGTTGCTCATTTACTGGAGACATATTGTGTAATCAGAGTCCATTGTGTATGAAAATCATTGACTGCTACAGTGCTCTCGCTCACATCAAGTTTAGTTTCTGTGCATTTTCCCATCTTCAACCTTGCTATTCACATCCATTAATTAAAATTTACTTGCGTCAAACTTCCTAGCTGCAGTCACAATGAGAAATCAGACACTGACAACTATACATGACTTGTGTTTGCATCTCTCTGGATCCCCCTAGCTCTGCTGTAGACTTCCATACATTGGTAGTACAACCCTTCAGTGGAGTAGTAGACTCATTCCCCCTTGTCCAACTTTAGCTCTTATTCAGTATGCTGTTAAACAGTTAAATCATGTGCTGGAAAGATTGTACAGGCAGTCCTCGGTTATCCGACACAATGTGTTACTCAAAATGGCGTTGGATAGCGAAACGTTGTAAAGCGAAACACGTTTTCCCATAGGAACACTGTTTAAATGAAGGGTTCCGTTCCTGAAGGCATTTTTAACACTAAAATACACCAAATATTTTATGCAGGCAATAAGATATGCAGCACACACATACATTATATAGTGTATATACTGTATTATATATATAATATAACATAATAAATAATATATTATATAGTATAATATTATATATATTGTCACAAACTGCTTACTCCGGGGCTCCGCCGTTTGTCCGGGACTGTTAGAACACGGTCTTTTAGGGTAGGTTAAATGATGAGGCGTCACGTACTGTTCCTTTAAACAGGCTATGCCTGGTTTATTCAGTCCCAGGCACTGAGACTGCCACAGTGCATACAACAGAAACACATCAAAACAAAAAGCTGCTCACCTGAGCGATAACTTAACTTAGATTTTCCCTAACTCAGGGTGGAAGTGGCTTTTCCACTTCCAACAACAAAACAAGGTACTTTTCAGTTTTAGACAAAAAGGAACAGAAACATTTAACCTGTTTGGGGAGAGGCTTTTTCCCCTCTCTGCTTCCAGTAGCCTTCCTGCCTCCAGGCTCTTGGGGAGAGGGGAGAGAAAACAGGAAATCAGTCTTACATACCTGATTTCTAATTAGCATGACAGGTGACAGAAATAAGGCAGCAGACAAACTCTGTACATAAGAAGGGGGGTCATACCAGCTCTACCTAAGTGTTCACTAATATATGGGGTGGCGGTGCATGGGAAGTGGGGATATATATTTTCAAAATGATCCAGAGGTGATCATAAAAGACATCCCGGTATTGCACTCAGCCTAATATAACTTAAATCACAATATAAGCCATAAAAACATGTAGCACTCGCATCAGGGAGAAAGGTAGTACATGGAATGAAAAAACAATAAAATTTTATTTAAACTCTTCTATAAAAAAGTTAAAAAAGTAGAGCAGTGATCTGCATAGTAGATAGGACTTCAATATGCTTTGCCCATATGTGGCAGGAGGTGTATAAGGTAAGTATTACCTATCTGATTAGACCTCTTGTATATTTATGTCAGGTCCCAAAATCCAATTAATTATGGGAAGGTCTAGAGTAAATACCTATACAATAGGCTGTGATGGCATATATCAGTCCAGTGATCTTAACGGTTATATTTTTAAACAGGTCCTATTGTCATGTTGATGCGCAATAACCTCTATATCAAACAATCCTTAATATGTAGATATAGAGTGTCACAATAACCCTAAACAGTAGAGAAAATATCCCTCTAACTCAGGGTAATGTAGCCGTCAGATCACTGCTCTACTTTTTTAACTTTTTTATAGAATTTTATTGTTTTTTCATTCCATGTACTACCTTTCTCCCTGATGCGAGTGCTACATGTTTTTGTGGCTTATATTGTGATTTAAGTTATATTAGGCTGAGTGCAATACCGGGATGTCTTTTATGATCACCTCTGGATCATTTTGAAAAGCAGACAAACTCTGGTCTGGATCTCTCATCCCTCAGTTCCAGCGCTTGCCAAACTGTGGGATGGAGTGCATGTATTATAAGGCTGCACTCCCAGGCCAAACAGAATAGAAACTGTTCAGTATCCTGGGAGCCCTATATATGGAATTTATTACCATCCCCTGGTTTCTGTCACAATATATATATATATATATATATATATATAAAAAAAAATCTATTCGCAGCCGGCACACACATAAGCATTAGGAAATCCAGATGCTTGTCCCATAGAAAATCATAAAAGATGTATATTAACAGATGACGGTCCAGTAAGGAGAGACAGCACACATGGGTAGAAATGCAAAAGTGTATTAAAACACAAAAACCAACGTTTCGGTTCCTACAATTCCGGTTCCGTTTGTAGGAACCGAAACGTTGGTTTTTGTGTTTTAATACACTTATGCATTTCTACCCGTGTGTGCTGTCTCTCCTTACTGGACCATCATCTGGTAATATACATCTATTATATATATATATATATATATATATATATATATATATATATATATATATATATATATATATATATATATCTTATTATATATTTGTGAAAGCACTGTATGCCTGTCTGCATCTTCCTGTGTCCCTAGGGGAAATCTCATTGGTCCCTTGGGCCGCCCGCCCCCACACCTCTCATTGGCCTGAGGCGGAGTGACGACACACACACACACACACACACACACTCTGTTGCTTGGCCTCATTCTCCCCCATCAGTTGGACCGCAGCTCACCTTACACACCCCCCCCCTCCTCTCCCGGTGCCCCTCCTCTCCCGGTGCCCCTCACTCTCTCCCCCCTCCCCACCTCACCCAAATCCCCACGCTCCGCAACATCCCCAGCCGCACCATCACCCTCACCGTGCGCCGCTCCCGGAGAGGGGAAGCGCGGCCCTCCTGCTCAGCAGCAAACTCCAGGCTCCTCCCCCATCGCTCACAACGAGGAAAAGCGCGGCCCGGGCCTCCTGCACTCCCCCTCACATGCGCCGGCTCCCGGAGAGGGTAAGCGCGGCCCTCCTGCTCAGCAGCAAACTCCAGGCTCCTCCCCCCTCACTCACAACGAGGAATGGAGGGGAAGCGCGGCGCAGCCCGGGCCTCCTGCACTCCCCCTCACGTGCGCGGCTCCCGGACGGAGGGGAAGCGCAGCGCGGGCCCCTCCTCACGTGCACCGGCTCCCAGACGGAGGGGAAGCGTGACGCGGGCCTCCTGCCACTCTTGCCCCCCCCTCCGCCAGCTTCCCGAACTCACCTCCTGCCCCAGCCAGATGCCACGGGGTCAAGGTAAGTCACCCACCGTCTCCCACCCACGTACTGTCACCCAGTCACCTACACACCCACCCAGTCACCCACGCACCCACCCAGTCACTTTCACCCAGTTACCCACTTTCACCCAGTCACCCACTCAGTCACCCACCCACTCAGTCACCCACCCAGTCACCCACCCACTCACTCAGTCACCCACTCACTCAGTCACCCACTCACTCAGTCACCCACCCACCCACTCACTCAGTCACCCACCCACCCACCCACTCACTCAGTCACCCACCCACTCACTCAGTCACCCACACACCCACCCACCCAGTCACCCACACACCCAGTCACCCACACACCCACCCACCCACCCACCCAGTCACCCACACACACACCCACCCAGTCACCCACAGACACACCCACCCAGTCACCCAGTCACTTTCACCCAGTCACCCAGTCACTTTCACCCAATCACCCACTTTCACCCAGTCACCCACTCACTCAGTCACCCACCCACTCACTCACTCAGTCACCCACCCACTCACTCAGTCACCCAACCACTCACTCAGTCACCCACCCACTCACTCAGTCACCCACCCACTCACTCAGTCACCCACCCACTAAGTCACCCACCCACTCAGTCACCCACCCATTCAGTCAGTCACCCATTCAGTCAGTCACCCACCCATTCAATCAGTCACCCACCCATTTAGTCAGTCACCCAGTCACCCGGGGGAAGCCCAACCCTGTCGTCCGCCCCCCCAAAATTACATCCCGGGCAACGCCAGGTCTCTCAGCTAGTATATATATATATATATATATATATATATATATGCTCTTACGACGCTTTGCAACGTTGTGTATGTGTGTAAATATACACACATACACATAAACAACGTTGCAAAGTGTCGTAAGAGCGTTGGATAAGCCATTTTGGCGTTGTAAAAATGAACATAGGTATGCATTGCATAGCGTTGGATAAGCCATTCGTTGTAAAACGAAGCGTTGTAAAACGAGGACTGCCAGTAGTCCCATTCATTTGAATGGCGCTGAACTCTTCTAAAGCGCTTAGGAGCCGCTTCACAGTTTATTGAATAGTGGCTGTTGTGTTAAATGGGTAAATGCACAGTTAAAAACGCACCAACTTCAACTCACTTGGATGGAAGTGATGGTAATTTTAATTACACTACATGAATTCTCAAAATATTGAATAGAGGCCATTGCGCATGAATGCACGTATATCTTATATCTCATTAAGTACTATAGTTACTTCAATTTTCTTCATCCCAAGCAAAATCCTAAGCAATCACTGGCACCATATTCTTAAAACAAAGTCTTTTCCTGATAAATCAGGTGCTGTCTTTTTTAAGTGTTGCAACAGTTTTGCGACAGGGAATAAAATGTTGTTGTTTTTTTTCAATTAATATACAGTATGCAGTGATTTCAAATGTATATATCATCATCTGCATTCCCAAATAGCACTTGTAAGAATCCCAAGTTCAATTCCTACTCTCCAATCCTGAATTTTAGGAAGTAAAAATGATTGTGCGAATGACGTTTTGCTGCCTTTTGAGTTCACAAGCTGCGCACAGGAGGTCAGTCGTTCTGTCAGTTTTTGCAAATACTTTTCACCTCATCTCACTACTGTTAATGCCTTTGCCATTTGTTGTTACAAAAGGTTTCAATATTTTACTCAATAGAAAAATAACATACCAACTCTAGTAAATCTGCATGCTTGTAAATTGAGTCACTTTTCTCTAGTGATTGGAATTAGAAAATAGAGGGTTAGTAATGAGATCAATGCATACATACTGTACAGGGTTAAATCCAAATGGCATTTGATAAGAGTTAGACATGCATGACTAACAATAGGGTCAGAGGCCTAGATGAACTAAGCTCCGTATTTTTGGTATTTTTAGTTAACGTTTGGTTAATCATAACACCTGTGCACTAAAAGAAATAACCTAATGTTAACCCAGTGCTACTCCTAAATAACGTGAGATACCTGGGCAGTATGCTAAAAGGAGTAATTTACCTATTCTATTAGCAAAAAAGTGGGCACACCTCACATAACTGGAAATATGCTAATAGAATATGCAAATTACTTCTTTTAGCATATTTCCCAGGTATCTTAGGGGTGCCCATTTGTTGTGCACAGGTGTTGAATAAAGGTGAGTTTGTGGGGATATATATAGCATTTGGGATTCCAGTAAATCGCTCTCTCTGGCCCTTATTCTGTAAGGTATGATAGACGCAGATGACGTGCTATTGTATGAAAGCCCCATTGACTTTAATGGGTCTTTTCCTGCGCACGACATCTGTGCTTATCACAACTTCAGAATAGGGGCCTCTCTCTCTCATTGCAAAAGCATGTTGTATTCCTTCACTTGGCATTCAGTGTAGTAGCACTGATTACAATTTATTACCAATGTGAACGTTGTAAAAAATTTCCACAAATATACCAAACACTTTGCTTTTTCATAGGGGGGGAGGGACAGGGAAATAATTGTATTTATAGATTTATAGATGTACTGTGTTTTTGTTCTGTACAAGACACTGGAGGATTGATCTTCGTTCCATATTACAAACAAAAAACTAACATTAACTGCAAAAAACTGAACTTCACTGCCCAAAAATGTGAGGGGGGAATCATTAGGGACAGATTACGATTATACTTTCATTTTTTTTATCGTTTTTGCCTACTTTTTTTCCTTCATTTTCTTGAAGTTGACATTAGCTTATTTATTATTACTTATATTGTACTGTAAATCAATCCAGATGTTTCACTCATTCTGTAATTTGTTCATTTGTACCTAGAGTCTGTCCAGTTTTCCCTAGTAGTGACAGATGTGGAATGTAGTCCTTCTATATTTATTTCATTATTTAGTAGGCTCTCTTTGGTAAGGTAGCCTGAGAGCCCTTAAACGTAAAGTCCCAAATTAGTTTTTACTGCTTCATCGTTTAAGAATATTGGATACACCTTTTAAATTTTCAATAACACCGACTGTGATAAGACTTTTTATGACTTTTAATGCACAATGGCATACATAGGGAAGATACATTAGAAAAAGCAATCAGCTTGTTAAAGCAGGAGCATAAAGGTCCATGTAAGGACCAGCATTGATGTTTACGGTATGCTTTAACATATTGATTGCAGTTTTTAATGTGGGTGCATGCAGTATGCGTGCTGTTCTGACATTATCAGCAGTTCTTCACTGGCGTGTTTTCTTTTGTCATTGTGAGTGCTCATACTACACAATATATGCTGATCATAATGAGCAGCCACACTCAGTCTCTGCTCCCTTGTATGGAACAACAGATCCAGAGAGACCGAGTGTGGCTGCTCTTTTGAATTTGGAGATTACTGAGGGGCACACAAGGGAAGTACTGCGTTTATATGCGTGGGAATGGGCAAGAAGAAAGGGCAGTAAGTCCTGACACATTGCCCCCTTCTTATAAGTATTGCTCCTTTTTGCAACTATGCTCTTTTTCTATCAGGCTTTTTTCGCATTTTTTGTACACCCTTTTGCATGATATTAGGTATTAGGTGTGTATCCTATTCACTCATTACTCATGGTGTTTTTTTAATGTATACAGTATATCTCTCTTTTATGTAAGTGAATTATTGTCACCTTCTATTTGCATGTACCGTAAATTCCGGACTATAAGCCGCAACTTTTTCCCCACGCTTTGAACCTCGCGGCTTAAACAATGACGCGGCTAATATATGGATTTTTCCCGCTTTCAAATTTTTTTTTCCAAAAAAACACATTCTGTGATGTGCTCAGTTTTTTGGCGGCATGAAGCTTTCATTAAACCAGGCCTGCACAACACGCGGCCCGCAGGCCGCATGCGGCCCGCCTGTACTCACTGTGCGGCCCGCGGTGGCTTTCTGCTCTCCCCCTCCCTCCCTCCCGAGTCCATTCTCCCGCGCCCCCCCCGCGAGCTCGCTGTCACCATCCCCCGCGAGCCCGTTGTCACCATCCCCTGCGAGCCCGCTCTCCCCCTCGCAGAGTAGCAGCGCGCTCTAGCATTGAGGCACTTCCTGCCTGCTGCTTGCTAGAGAACGTGCGTGCACTCCTGCTTGGACGGCAGAGGTATTTACTGCTTGGACGGCAGAGGTATTTACTGGTTAATGTGAGGTGCTGGGGGGTTAATGTGAGGTGCTGGGGGCTTGATGTGAGGTGCTCAGGGGTTAATTTGAGGTGCTGGGGGGCTTGATGTGTGGTGCAGGGGGGGTTGATGTGTGGTGCAGGGGGAATTGATGTGATGTGCTGGGGGTTAATGTGAGGTGCTGGGGGGTTAATGTGAGGTGCAGGGGGAGTTGATGTGAGGTGCAAGGGGAGAGTGATGGGAGGTGCAGGGGGAGAGTGATGGGAGGTGCAGGGGGGGTTGATGTGAGGTGCTGGGGGCTTGATGTGAGGTGCAGGGGGAGTTGATGTGAGGTGCAGGGGGAGTAGGCACCTGCGGCTTATAGACGTGTGCGGCTTATTTATGTTCAAAATAATATTTTTTTTTAAATTCAGTGGGTGCGGCTTATATTCAGGTGCGCTCAATAGTCTGGAAATTACGGTAATTGTTTGTTACCTTTCATGACTATGACAGTAGTTTTTTTTACCTTGTACTGTATTTGGTTTTCTACTGATATATAAAAATGGACTTATATACAGTGCTTTGTCAGTAGTTGTATTGTTTGTGTGTGGACAGAAAAGAAATCTGCATGAAGTTGGAAGCTGCAGATTGTAAACTCTGCTCAAGCTGAGGAGGGAATCTAATCCAAACAATTGCTAGGGGAGGGTGGTGCTCACAGGGAGTGTACACATAGTGAATATAAAGAGAGAAAGAATCCCTTTAGTGTGGCACTAGAGAGGTTCACCCTAATTAAAACTTACATTTTATTATACCTGATTAAAATAAATTGTTTGGAATAACCACATACAAAAAACAAACATACAATGATATTAAAAGACGGAGAGGTGTGATAGGGTGTTTAGTGGAGGTATAATTATATATAAATACCTCTCTAATTAATACTTAGTGGACCCTATAGTAAGGGTGATCGCTATACTGGATATGTATAGGTATATATCAGACCCCTAGCCAAAAGCAATGGAAGGAGGTAAAGTGCTCTTGCTGCCCACGAACGCAGTCTACGAAGCACTCAGACAGTATATCACACACACCTCACCGATGAGCCGACGTCACGTGGGGCCCCCGATGAAGCCAGTTACGGTGAAACGTACGTAGGGTACGTCTGACGTCACCGTCACGTGACGTCGGCTCATCGGTGAGGTGTGTGTGATATACTGTCTGAGTGCTTCGTAGACTGCGTTCGTGGGCAGCAAGAGCACTCAGACCCTAGGGTTGATCTACTATATATCTACTATATATCTGCAGTGAATGTGGCTGGCCTCATACTAGACCTGTCAAAATAAAGCTTACAACAGTATATTTAATGACACCATGTGCAGTGAGTAGTGGCTGCTTCAACTCAGCCAGCAATATACTCAGTCTCACATCCAACAGCTAAGCATATTCATCTGCCTTTACCTCCTTCCATTGCTTTTGGCTAGGGGTCTGATATATACCTATACATATCCAGTATAGCGATCACCCTTACTATAGGGTCCACTAAGTATTAATTAGAGAGGTATTTATATAAAATTATACCTCCACTAAACACCCTATCACACCTCTCCGTCTTTTAATATCATTGTATGTTTGTTTTTTGTATGTGGTTATTCCAAACAATTTATTTTAATCAGGTATAATAAAATTTAAGTTTTAATTAGGGTGAACCTCTCTAGTGCCACACTAAAGGGATTCTTTCTTTCTTTATATTCATTGTTTGTGTGTGGGTCACATTTATTTAATTACTGTGACTATATTTAGGGTGTACAGTACAAGGACCCTTCGTGTTACCTGCACCTAATTCAGTGTTTAATAGAGTTTTTTTGCCTAGGTGGTGCTGTCGGTTGTTTGTTTGCACTACAATGTGGAATTACTTACTGTCTGGTGTCTCTATCTGATGAGCCCAATGCTTTAGTCAGCCATTGGACAAAGAACTTTCTGTTGATATTGAAATGTTTTATCACATCATCTCAGTCGCCCATACACAAGCACTGACTTGAATTAACACTGGATCGTGTATGGTACCCCGCATTGGAGCTTGTTTTATTTTGTCCTTGATTGAATATTATATCTCCCTCTGGCCCAATGTACAGACTTCTTCATCAGTAATATTAACACCAGTCTTCTTTGGAGGTTATATGGAAAATAGCTGAAGCGCTCAAATGCAGGTATATCTCAAAATGATAATAAGCCAGACCACTGTACCAGGGTACTAACAATTGATATAGTACCTATTGTGTCATATAATGGGTACTATCCTCCTGAAGACAGGTGGTGTGTGGTGCAACCCACTCACCATTTGTCTCATCGGCAGGTTCCCCTGAAAAATATGCAAATACTCATTTCATCCTGGTAGGGCAGGCAGGCAGGCTGTGCAGCTACTCAATGCAATACAGGGAAAAGGGAGACCAAAAAGCGCACCAGCACAAACGGAGCAGGAAGAAACCAGAACAAAAAAATGATTAAAAGGGCACTTTAATGTGGCAAAAGACCCATCCAATGCATTTCGAACGTCGCAGCGTTCTTTTTCAAGGATAAAACACAATGTAATAACATCCATTATATACCCTCTTACCTGTGGGCCATTTCGCGCCAAAAATCAGAACCTGATGACGTCATAACAGAGCGACTCAGTGCCGATCTAAGGGCAAAAGGAAGTACCAAAGGCAGTGTGGCCATTTTGGATGTGGGCAAACATAGGAACACAATAACAAAGCTTTATTGACCATTCCAGCAGAACAAAATACATTGCTGCTAACTGGACAAGCATATTTAAACGAAATAAAGCTATATTAAACTAAACTAATGCTTAATAAAGGGTACTATTATATCAAGGAAAAACATGAACAAGGTGGATTAAAAAACTAGCTGTGTTGCAACTAAGTTATATACAAAAAAAAGTTAAAAATAAAAACCTCTAGACATGATTAAAAAAATGTGCAAGAAAAGTAAATTTAAAGACATATTACACATACATACTGCATAACACAGATTGTGTACCTAAATCATAGGAACCAGGGAAATACAACCATTATAAAATATGAAGTATTATCCACAAGATACATCAAAGAACAATTTAAGCTTACATATTAGCATAATATTTGCATGATAAGGCATAGGTTCAAAGGTTATAATGACAAGAATATAATGTCCAATATAATGACAATTGTCTTATTTAATCTGTATTACCAACTAATTAATACGTCTATCACAAAAATGTTTACAAAAAATGTGTTAGTTGCCAGTCAATGTTCAAGCCCATAGGGAAGCGCGTTTGGAGAGTGAAGATCCAATACGCCTCCCTACGGTCCAGAAGGTTGATATGATCACCTCCTCTAGATTTAGAAATAACTGATTCAATCCCCAAAAAGGAAAAATTATTAATTCCTCCCTGACCACATTCAGTGAAGTGTTTTGAGACTGGATGATTAGTGTCTCTCAATTTTATGAGCCTTAAATGCTCTAACATCCTGACCTTAAGGGCTCTAGTCGTCCTCCCCACATACCTCTTGCCACAACCACATGTTATTAGATAAATCACAAATTGACTTTTACAATTTATAAAACTGTTAATCTTAAATTCCTTATTTGGTAATATATTCACACCATGTGGCGGTGGCAAGGCAAACTGGAAAAAACTTTTGGCAGGCTTCATGTGTTTACATGCACTACAAGAGCCACATTTGAAGGAACCCCTAGTGATAAAAGTTTTTTTGAGACCAGAAGATTTAAGTTCACTTGGTGAAACATGAGATCCAATTGTTCTCGCTCTACGATATACAAAAGTAGGACCAGAATCCACATATTTTTTAAGGACAGGGTCCATGGATAAGACATTCCAATGTTTTGAAATTATAGAGTTTACTTTTCCACTTTGTTTACTAAATTGTGAAATAAAAAGAGGACATTTGTTTTTTAATTCTGTCAGTCCATGTGAGTCCTGTTTAATACCAATTGTCTTAACATTGTTAGCAAGGCGAGAATCTCCAATTGGATGTGTGGGCAACAATGATGCTCTCTCTGTATGTAATGCATTTTCAAATGCAATTGCTAAATGTGATTTGGGGTATCCCCTTTCCAAAAATCTCCTTGTAAGCTCCTCAGACTGAGAAAGGAAACCACTCATAGTGGAACAATTCCTTCTCAGTCTGAGGAACTGTCCCCTTGGTATGGCCTTTATGACATGGGATGGGTGGCAGCTGTCCGCCCTAAGAAAGGTGTTCCTGGCATTTTGCTTCCTATAAACATCCGTTTGGATTTTTTTGTCTATGTCTACAAATAATTGTAGATCCAGAAATTCAATGTGATGGAAATGAAAATTTAATGTAAATCTTAGATTATAAAGATTATTATTAAGATAAGATACAAAAGTGTGAAGTGTAGTGACATCCCCCCTCCAAATAATAATTAGGTCGTCCACAAATCTTTTATAAAAAACAATATTGTGACGAAATAAATTAGTGCTCGAATAAATAAAAAGTGCTTCCCACCATCCCATAAATAAGTTCGCAAAAGAAGGAGCAAAACTTGTACCCATAGCAGTGCCAATAAGTTGCAAATAAAACTTACCATTAAATGTGAAAAAGTTGTGCGTGAGTAAAAAGTGTATGTTTTTTGTGTATGAGTAAAAAGTGTATGTTGTATAACAGAATACAGAGAGGTAACATCAAGTGTTACCCACAGGTAATCATTACCCCATTTAACATTTTTGATCTGATCAAGAAGATCACCAGAGTCCCGTATAAATGAGGGCAATTTCCTAACAAATGGCTGAAGAAAACCATTAACATATCTTGACAGACCATCTCCCAAAGATCCAATACTAGAGACAATGGGACGACCTGGAGGGTCGACCAATGTCTTGTGGATCTTTGGGAGATGGTGGAAGATAGGAATAATGGGATGAGATGGAATAATGAATTTAACCTCGTCCTTCGACAGAACTTCCATAATAACACCTGAGTCAACCAGTTCTACAAGGAACTCCAAGAATTGCGGTGTGGGGTCGGCGGATAGTACACGATAGGACCGGCCATCATCCAGTTGGCGTAATGCCTCCCTGATGTAACCGTCTCTGCCCTGCACCACCACCGCACCC
This sequence comes from Ascaphus truei, assembly GCF_040206685.1. NCBI lineage: Eukaryota > Metazoa > Chordata > Amphibia > Anura > Ascaphidae > Ascaphus > Ascaphus truei. The sequence goes on along the minus strand of NC_134487.1, from coordinate 96,046,506 downwards.
CCCTTGTCCGCACTCTTAATGACCAATGCAGAATTATTTTTCAAAGATTTTAAAGCTAAACGTTCACTTTGATTCAAATTGTCATGATCTATATAGGATAGGGAAAATCCCTGAGCTAGAAGACGAAGGTCTCTTATAACCAGATTTTCAAACATAGTCAGAAATTGACCCTTGACATGAGTGGGGTAGAACACAGAACTCCTTTTTAGGCCTGAATTCCATTCAGAAAATGTAGGAATATTAACATCATCAACCGTTTGTGCTGGTGCGCTTTTTGGTCTCCCTTTTCTTTGGAGGTTACCATGCAAGTTACAACACAAGAAATGTGCAGCCACAGAAGACTATACGAAATCCTTATGGCATACACTTGAAAGGCTTTAATACAAGATAACGTAGAATTGTTTATTTGTATTTAAAACATACTCTCTTGTTTTAGAGACTTGTCATACAATCAGATAAAGGATTTACCAAGCTTCTCTGGGTGTCAGCGACTTCAGAAAATGTAAGTACAGTTTATATGTGCAGGTGTTTTACACACCCACACACATCAATCACTCCCTGCTACTCCGTGTTCCATATCACTCTAGAAATTGAACCTTAACTCCCTCAGTGGTGAATGTCCCTGCAGTGCAACAAAGAGGAGTACATAGTTGCCCACTACAGCACTGTCAGGGTTAAAGATGATGTGATAGTGAAGACATAATTGTTCCGCTTTCTGAAATCCAGAGAATTTTATGCTTTTTGAAATCCACTTATAATCTTTCTGTCTTTTCAGAGATTTGCGTCATAACGAAGTCTATGAAATTAGATCCACCACCTTTCAGCAGCTGGTTGTCCTACGCTCCCTGTGAGTACTTCACAAATGCTTAGGCGTTTGATCTTACCTTATGGCTATATCTCAAATACTGTAATGAAATATGCCAGACACCAGCATAACATCATAGCATTCTGAGAACATATTTGATGCATTTAACGTTAAAACAGCAGATTTATTAAGCATAAAAGGACTAATATACACATTTTTGTTTATCTAGCTGTAACAGTGTTTTGCCCCTCCCCCCAATCACAGATAGGGGCCATTACTGGGTGTGTATGGTGCATACCTGCTGGTAACAAGAGGGCTGTGTCGTCCGCAATGACTTTGGGACACAGGATCAGGCTTCTGAGGTCCATACCCCAGATAATACTTAGCGGTGTAGTGCCTCCATCTGCCGTAGGCTCCAGGAATATATGGAGATGATCTCCCACGATAGAACTTGTACTCTCCCCCCAGTTAGATCACACACCAGGCCGGAGGTATATTGCAAACAGGAACGGTTTATTACTACACACCTTGCAGTAACACAGCTACGCAGCAGTCGTCTGCCGGATACAGTCTCCTTAGATCAACTCTCACTGGAGATGGTCCCTGGACAGGCACTATAGGCCAAGGGCACCCGCAGCCATCCTAACTCTTCCCCACTTCCCTAGCGGAGGCAGAGGTATAATCACACACTCCTCCCCGCAGGGAAGAGCACATGGGTAGGCCCCAATCTCAAGCTCCCTGTTGTGTGACCTGCCTTCCTCAGAGGGAAGGAACAACCTCCAAATTTAGGGCGCCCTTAAGTACAGCCAGAAGGCGGGCACCCCGTTGTCAAAGCTACAACAGGATGTACCACCCCCTGCTGTCACTCAAGTGCAGTACCAAAGGTGAAGGGGAAACCCCCATACCAACTACTGGCAAGCCTGTAAATACAAGGGTTTACTCCCAGCTCATTGGGTAGAATAGTAGCCAGGGGGTACCATTCCTGGCCCTTTTATACTATAAAACTCTGGAGATAGCTTAGTGATTAGACCACTAACATATAGATATGAAATTGTTATACAAAATTAGCAAGAATGAAATCAACTTGTGTTGACAATGGGACTTAACAACCACTTCACCATTTCAAAGCATAAAAGACACACCCGTTCATTAGTAGACTTTAAACAACTTTTAAAATGGTTGTCGTCCTAATCCTGTTTTTGTTAGATTTGGCCCTTCACTAGAAGAACTCCACATTCTGTAGATGTTTGGGGTGGGGGGGGGAACAGTTTACTAATAGGGAGAAGGAGTGGCTCAGTGAGTAAAGACACTGACTGACACTGAGATTGCTGCAGGGGAGCCTGGTTCAATTCCTAGTGTCGGCTCCTTGTGACCTTGGGCAAGTCACTTTATCTCCCTGTGCTTCAGGCACCAAGACATAGATTGTAAGCTCTACGGGGCAGGGACCTGTGCCTGCAAAATGTCTCTGTAAAGCGCTGCGTACAATTAGCAGCGCTATACAAGAACATGTTATTATTATTATTATTATTATTAATACCAATTAATTATCACCATAAAGCCAACCTGTGTATGTGACATTCCAAAAGTGTTCCAGTTATATTCACAGCACTGATAGGCTAGATAGCTAGCAGCCATTATCCCCATCCCCGCCAATGTGGGGATATAGAGATCTTAGGGGCAGGTTCATAAATCACTGGTAGGGGCTAACGCAAATGATCTGACTTGATCTCCTATTCAAGTCCATGGGACTTAACACCGGATCAGGTGCGCTAAACTGTACCGGCGCTTGATGGATCTGCCCATTAATCTCAAATATGTACTATGCTTTCTATATCAACCATACTGAAGATGCTTGATATACAGTAATGTGTTTTTCAGAGAAAACTATTTTGATGGGGAAAAAAACCCTGTGTGCATTCCTAGGTTTGAGTTGTTTATATTTTTACTAATTCAAGTATATGTTATTGGGCTAAACTGGGTCTCTGGTAGGTTATAAAACATATCTGAGTAGTTCATCTCACAGGAGCTTAAGTTACATATGGTATTATAAAATGGGTTAAAAACTGGGAAGCATATAAAGTATTCTGAATTCTTGTTCTCTGTCCACAGGGATTTGGCATGGAATAAAATTGATGTCATCCATCCTAACTCATTTTTATCTTTACCTTCACTTTTCAAACTGTGAGTACTCTTCTTAATATATATTTCTTAATACTATGATGTACACTGGTTGCCTTTCCGAGTATGTATTGATTTTTTTGGCTGGAAGTTGCCTGCCGTGCCTATCCCTGTGACAATACAGCCTGGTCATGTAACGCAATGTCAAGTGTGACGCATTAGGAGTGACGCATTAGGAACTTCATCTCACCATTTCATTCAGCGTGAGAACAATGTAAAGCTGCTGGGAGAGTCTGAGACACAGTCCTTTAGCTCACCCATTGTTTCATTACCCGATTACCCTATTCACATACGCCATTACCCTGCCCACATAAGTCAATATCCTGCCATTGTTTTACTAGACCCCGCACTCGGCAAGACGTTCCCCTCCTCCCTCTACAGGCACTGATCACCTGCTCTGGGGGTGAGGAGGGTTCTCATGCAGATCTCTCACACCTCCAGGTAATGGTGGAGTTGTTTTTACACAAATTTCATTATGTAAAACCATTTTTTGTTAATTAGTGGGAAAGTACTACGTTGTTAGTTTGCATCTTGGAAAATGAACCATGTGTTGAATTTCGATGAGAGTTTCCCAACCTTTTCTTGTTCTGTGCCACATAATAAAATAACATTGTTTTCTTTGCCTCCAACTATTTACGGTTTTGTCAGAGTATCCATCCCCATTCTCATAGCATGGTATTCCGTTTTTCCCTTCAGTTTCACTTAATTACAGTAATTTAGCCCCTTTATTGTCGAGAGGCCTGCAAAGCAATGAGTTACAGGCACCTGTAACAGTACTTTGATGGTCTCAAGGTAGGAAGCCCAGTTCCTCACATCTACTGTATATTGCCCCAAAAAATAAACAAATCTCTTCAAGTTCTAACCACACCAACTAGCCCTCCCAAGAGGCCAGGAATCTCCTCCCCTAATTGGTCCGTTTCTTACTTAACAATCTCTGCCAGGTCTGAGGTAATTTAAACCTCCCTGGCTAACAATCTGTGTCAAATGTATGCCACTTGACAGCAAGTACTGTATCTTGCATTTGACATAACCGCAATGGTTCAGTTCTTCAAAGGAAATGATCTTTTAGTTGATTTATCACACCCATTGTATCCATAGATTCCATGCATACCACGGTGTACATTTCCAGTACTATATCAACAAGAATTATTATAATAAGATAATGCACAGTGGCACAAAATTGGTATTTCTGCTAATAAATAAGTCGCTTATAGACTCTGCGGTCTCTGTATAATAATGTCAATAGTATCCAAGCAAAAAGAATTTGTCTGGAAAACAAAATGTGTTTGTTTTTAGATACTGCTCTGCCAGCTAAGAGATTTGCCTTAAATGTGGTTTTAGTCTGTTTTTTTGGAACTGTTCTCACCCCTTTTCTTTCAAAATGATCTGACTCAGACGTGAATAAATAACATGATTCACTCTGCATTGGGCAGGTTTAGATATTGTAATAACTTAGTTGTACTTGTGTGTCGGTGACTCTGACATGTATGATCTGGTCTTTTCCCTCTCCGCAGTGATCTTTCTTCCAACCACCTGACCTCATTTCCTGTGACTGGACTGCATGGTTTGACTCACCTAAAACTGACAGGAAATTCTGCCCTTCAAGGCTTGATTTCTTCAGAGCATTTTCCAAAGCTCAGGTGAGGATGTGATATGTAGGCCATGTTAGTAGTGCACTGCATATTCCCAAACATTACCACCAATGGTTACACTCCTCCTGCACATTTCGCACGTTCGGCAATACATTTTGCTAAATCAGCAACATTAACAACAGGAGACAAAACTCTCCCGCTCTTTATATCACTCGGCCCAATTAATGCAAATTGGAAATTAATTTTCTGAGACAGACACTTTAGGTGAATATTAGCAAATATTGCCAATTTAGCCCAATGTTAATGGTCAGCAGTTTCATGGACTTCTGCACAATTCTAGAAGCAAGGGGTTTGATTGCTAAGGACACCCGACAGGCTGGCAGACATATGTTTACCCTTTTTCATAAACCCACTTTTCAATAAAATCATTGATGTCAATATCACTTCCTAATTTCACTCAAATTTGTTAGTAAATGAATTCAATGGAGGGTTGTAATCAAGTATTTGCGGCTCTATTCTTTAAAAAGAGTAAGCTTTACTTGTCTGAAAACACATAGCCAACGATTAATGGCTTGTACTGTATAAGAGCACATTTTCTCTGGAACCCAGAACATTAAACAATTGCCTGCAAATACTATGACATAGAAATGCCTTAAAGAGGCAAAATGTTTTATTCTACATGACCCAATGGGTTCTCTGGAGCATAACCACAGCACGCAAAGCTTTGGTGACCCCCCGTTTGCTGAAATATTTCATTTTAAAACGTAAAACGTTTTTTGCCAGTTCTTGCAAGTAAGAACTAAAATGGCTGAGGGGTCACCCAATTGGAATCTGCAGTCATCTCACAGTGATGTCACAGCTGTGTATTGGCCATCAATAGAAGTGAGGCTGACCATATTTGCCATGTTGTTTCTCACAGATTGTAAGGGACAATTTAATCTCATAAACCGGTGTGTCCCCGTTGCTATGGTTCAGCTTTCATGAAAATAATTATCAGGATAGCATGCTTTATATATTTTCTTTGCCCATCCTCAGTTTATCAGAAAAGGGGAAGGGAAACACAAAATGGATGTGCACCCTAAAAGAATTCACTTATATGCACACCAAACTAATGTAAAAATTAACTTTTAATAAATACCTTAAAACATATATTACCAAAGTAATGTGTAATGTGGATTAAAAATATATTAAATCAGAAATATCTGGCATCCATGTCTTTGATTATTGAGTCGTGCTGTCCCAGATGTCCACTTAGTATTAGTGGGATACAAAAGACAGGGGATGCTAGGAGTCAGGGTGTTACCCCCTCTGGAGCAACGATGAGACCCAGTAGTGAGAATATATAGTTGTTCACAGGTAGAGCTTCCTTGCTAGATGGACCAGCACTGCGCACTGCAATAAGGGCTTTGGTGTGTTAAAGTGCAGGTGCCTGGGTAGTAAAGCTAGCACATACAGTGTAATGATGATACAGACACTGCAACATACATCCACCAGACACAGCAGTGCTGGGGTGAATAACACAGAGATAACTGTGAAAGCACCTCACATAGAGTGCAAGGAATTTTGATCACTCCCCATCCCTCTGTTGTTCCCATCCTCAGTTTGTACTAAAGCTTAAGCACCTGTTTTCTGTTGTAAGGTCATTTCATTTGCAATTATCTGACTATTTAACGTAGATAAATCACTATAGTCCCTATACTATACAATGTGATCTTACTCATCAGGTGCTATGACATGGAAAGCCCCATGGAAGTCAGTAGAGCTTCATATGCCGGTTCAATGCTATTGCACTTTATAAAATAAGGGCCAATGTCAGTAGTTTTCAACCTTTTTTTTTGGTTAAGGAACCCAAGAATTTGATTGTGAAATTCTGGAGAACCCCAACCCCCCCCCCCCCCCCGTCTCTCCCCCTTCACACTCTCTTCCTTACGCTCCCTCTCCCCCACACACCCTTTACTCTCCCTTTCACACACTCTTCTATGCACACACGCACTCCTCCTCTCACTTACACACACACGCTTACTCCCCCCCACACACACACACACACATACACACACACTCTCTGTCTTTAAGGGAGCTGACACAGTGCTCTTACCTGATCCTTCCTCTCTCTCCTGTCAGCTGGAAGTTGACGCGACATCTGGCACCACCGGCAGGAGCAGGGAGAGGAAGGATAGCAGTGACCAGGTTGCTGATGATGCTGAGCTCTGGAGCCGGCGGGTCACTGTTATGTGGTGTGCCACCGCGTCGCCGCACCAGGGACACCTGGGACAGTTGTCCCAGCTCTCCCACCCTGGCGACCGTGGAACCCCTGAGGGGTGCTCGCAGAACCCCAGTTGAAAATCACTGACCTATGTAAACATTTCCTAAGAATTTATCGCTTGGCTCTTAGCTCTTAATTTATTCCTACAAAAATGACTCTTCCATAGCTGTTGCTGTTACTTTCATGTACTGTGAGATCCCCAATGAAAACAATATGTGGAAAAGTAATTACACCGATTACCAGTCGCTGCTCTAACGCATTCACTTCTTGAGAACCTTTAACACATTTTGAGAATTAAGATACCTTATTTCCATCACAGCTGGAGGGGGATGTGGCACAACACCGTGCAAGGTTCTCTAGCTGTGCTGGGGCTAAGGTATCTAACTTTTGTGAACTAATACATCATGTAATAAGTGTTTATCTTAATGTATAATTGTATATCTAGCATATTATACAAAAAGGGTAACATGGGAATATTGGAAGAAAAGGGAGACTACAGGCCATATTTACTAAGTGTTGTTAATCTGAAAGGCACCTTATGGCCCCAGGCTCAGTCACTGGATTAACACTGCTTTTATATATGGCCCTATGACTATTTTCATGCCTGTTTTCTTCTGCATACTTATGCACTTATACAATAGAGCATTGAGACCCATATTAACTAATTAGTGCTATTCCATAAGGTGCCTTGCAGCGCTGGAGAACACCTTTTGACCCACTCACTTGAATGGGCTTTAAGATGTCTTGTGGAATAACACAATATGGAATATGGGCGCTGCATGTACACGGTGCAGTGCATGTGGAATAACACAATATGGAATATGGGCGCTGCATGTACATGTGCAGTGCATGTGGAATAACACAATATGGAATATGGGCGCTGCATGTACGAGGTGCAGTGCATGTGGAATAACACACTATGAAATATGGGCGCTGCATGTACGAGGTGCAGTGCATGTGGAATAACACAATATGGAATATGGGCGCTGCATGTACACGGTACAGTGCATGTGGAATAACACAATATGGAATATGGGCGCTGCATGTACACGGTACAGTGCATACTTGAAGTAACTTGAGATATTTGTACTACATTTAAATGCATAAAATCACAATGTTTTCTGCATTTGTGCATTAATACAGTATGAAATTGGAGACAAGCACACCTCTAGAAAGCACTCATTATAATGTGTGATATGATGAAAAAATTAATAAAACTTTATTATCTATAAATTAAAATAAATGAATAAATATATACCTAAACTAAATGATACAACAGTGAATATATCACAGTGGTGACTAAACATGTAAAACAGACCAAAGTGCTCAATACATAAACTGAAACGGAGGAGAAATCCTTAACATTCAATTACTTAATAGTAATGAAATAGCTCATTAATCACAATTGATACAGGATAACCCGTAGGTCCAGCACTAGAAGTAGTTAAAAACCGGTATGTTCTAAACAGGTAGCGTAAGACTGACCATAATAATATTTGCAAATAAATGACGTGTGTATGTTCCTACAAAAAACCTGCAATTGGTACTAAATAGACCAAAATTATGTACCGAGAAATGAAATCAATGTGACAAAGGAACACCAGCTGATGCTGGAGCGCCTTGAGTACTGGGTACAAGATCGCAACAAATAAAAACCTTATTGCTAAATGAACAGATGTATATTAAATACTAATACATAAAGTGCAAAAGAGCCCACAAAATGTGTTGAAATGGCTCTGAGGCACGGATCTGGTCCGTATCCAGTTATAGCCTGCTAAATAGATATTATAATGCACTTAAGGCAAAAATAAGTAGCTCATAACAGTGAAATACATGCAGTGAGGAACAAACAGATCGCAGAAAGATTGGGTGTATCCGCAAGTTAACACCCCCCCCCCCCCCCTATCCTTTATGTGCATTAATACAGACAAGGCACATTACACAGCAAAAAACAGACCTTCATCGCTCTTCAGGATGGTTAACAACTTTTTACATCCTAGTTGTACTACTGTCAAAGCAGTTTCTGAAGAGCGATGTACGGAGTTACGATTCCTCTTTGCCAGAAGGATCTATCGCATCAGAGCCACAATTGCACCATCAGTTATTCAGTTTTCAAATCTTGGCCCTGGTGCAACCCTTGTCATGGATTGCTTTGCTCAAGTCTCCTCCACAGATATCAAGTGGATCACTTGGCGGATAAACTGAATGGGCTGTGATTCTGAGCCATGTCCCTCCTGGTCCTTCAGGAGAGTCATTTGGTCCCATGGTCCCGGTGGTGACAAAGCTGGTAAACCCCTCCCTCCTTGAAGGCATCACCCCACGATTGCTTAAAGGAGTAGGGTTGGATATTTAACAGCTTGCCGACTACCGTCCAATCCCCAATCTTCCGTTCTTGGGGAATGTGTTGTAAAAGGGTTATCTGTCTTCGACACTATTGACCATGGGAAACTGTTGGGATGCCTCAGGAGTCTCGGAGAGATCGGTGGATCCGCTTTGGAGTGGATAACCTTCCTGAAGGAGAGGACCCAGCAGGTGATCATGGGTGACCATGTATCGTCTGTTGGCCAGGCACCGTACGGGGTTCCTCAGAGTTCCGTACTGTCTCCCTTGTTATTTAATGTGTACATGAACGGAATGGAATATTTGATCGCAATCGTTTACCGCAACCAAATGGCTGCAGCTGCAACTCACCCCACTGTCACAACTCATCCCACCACTGGAATCCCCTTTGCCAGCTGCTTATAGGGTACGTTTTATTACTGTTTAGGGGTTAATTTAAGGTGGTTTAGCTCTTAGGGCAGGGGTTAATTTAAGGGGTTTTAGCTGTTCAGATAGGGGGTTATAGGGTAAGGGCTTAGGGTGGGGGATTTTAGGGTAAAGGCTCACAGTAGTGGGTTTTAGGGTAAGAGCTTTGGTTAGGGTGTTTTAGAGTAAGGGCTTTCAGTAGAGAGTTTTAGGGTAAGGGTTTAGGGTATGGGGTTTTAGGGTAAGGCACTTACCTTAGCGGCGAAGTGGCCGGTGGTGGGTTGGTTGCCGCGAAGTGCCAGCGGCCGCGACCAAATGTCCTAGACCATACATGAAACCTCTAGGTGATATTATCCGGACACACAGATTTATGTCTCTTTCACATTAGACCCCAGAGTGTCGGTCACTGCACCGTCTGAATGCCTGTCGGCATGAATCCTCTTAATCCATACAAGACTAAAGTCATGATTGCAGTGTCAGAGCAAAGACTGAGAGCGTGGCAGAGTGGGACCGACACACCACTAATTAATGCTGTTACACCCCACCCTGTGTGGGAGATGCGCAGTCTAAGAGTCCTGTTTGACTCTAGCCTGAACATGCAGACACAGGTTCTGGCTACAGTTAGAACCGGGTTTTATTGCCAAAGATACTCAGAGGATTGCGTTCTCTTCTCTCTATCATTTGTTCATGCCTTTGTAACAACTCGATTGGACTATGGAAATGCCCTTTATACAGGAATGCCTCTTGTGCTGATTAGGAGGCTCCAGCTAGTGCAGAACGCAGCCACTCGTATACTTCGGCATGTTGGCCATTTTGAGCCTATTACACCCGCTCTCCATGAACTGCACTGGCTTCCTGTAACATTCTGTATTAAGTACAAAATTGCCCTTATGACGTATAAAGCAGTGCATGGATTGGGCCCTGAGTACTTGCACCACCGCCTTACTCCCCAATCTGCTAGTATATATTCTCTGAGGTCAGAAGGATCAGCCCAACTGTTCTGCCCAAGAATGTACCATCCAACCTTGGGAGGTCGAGTCTTTTCGAGTGTAGCCCCCAGGATCTGGAAACAAAAAACAACAATACAAACCGGCGCCATAGAGTCCCATATAGGAACGAATATGGAGTCCAAAAAATTACGACAATGTCCAGTTGAGGAGAGTCCAATCTTTAACTTCAGGCTCCACAGCAAGGATTTACATGTGTGAAGCAAGAGAGAGAAGAAGAAAAATCATATTGCAACAATGTTATATATCAAACATACAAGACACACAAGACAGGACAAACATAGAACAATAACAAGTAAGGCTGACAAATAATAAAAGAGTAAATTTAATGAACAACAATAAAAATGCCTAGAGCAGATGACGGATCCGGTGGTAAAACCGGAATCCTACTTACAAGACGTCCAATAAATATAGGCAGGGGTAAACGGTGAGTGTAATCCGGCCGCAGCTTCTGATGGACACGTGGCAATCAGGGGAAACTCCGAACACTTCCTTAGTTCCGCATCAGGATATGCGTCACCATAGGTTGGTCTCTGGTTCTCCTGGTGCCGTCTGCCGCTCCGTTACCGGAAACACGTCACTGGGGGCGGGACAAATGGCCGAAACTCCCTTCTCCTGCTTCTATACTTGGTCACACTCCTGCAGTGCTCTGCTCAATGCAATCACTCTCACAAACTGCCCAACGCGTTTCGTGCGCATGCGCACTTCTTCAGGGTAACTTTTTGTATATTGTTTCCCCAGGATCTGGAACTACTTACCACTGGATGTCCGGAATGCTCCGAGTTTGGCTCACTTTGGAACTCAGTGCAAGACTCACTTTTTTCGTCTAGCTTTTCCCTAATTGTGTTATTCTATATTGTTTACTATGTATTTTTGTGATTTGTTTTAGTTATTTTTTTAACCTGGTGTAAGTGTCCGGCGATGCCCTTTTTGGTGGCAGCGAATTCCGGACCTAGTCCCTGTTTCCCAGAGTGACACTAAATAAAGACATGATGATAATGATGTTACATCTCTTAATGATCCTTTTCTACCAAGCAGCCCACTGTTCTGACCATTGTTTGCTTTTGCTGTTAAAACAACTTCTGTTTAAGTTGTCCATGCTACTCTCACCATTTATATCTATAAATAATGCTAAAACAGAAAATAAAGCATCAGGAGGAAAGGGAGTGCTTGTAAAGCAGAATAATTGTTTCCTGTGTCCATGTATTGCAATGATCTGATTTCACCCATAATTCAGAATTGGAATGCATTGTCAGTGACACATTCCGCCTATGCGTCTGTACATTAAAATAAATAATGGAACATTAAATCAGCGAGTTACTGAAAACATGTAAGAGATAGTGAGGAGATTTATAAGAGTTGGGACAGTAATTACAGCGGCTTCTTAAAGTTCTTCAAAAGAAAACGTTACAAAAAATAACTTCAATTAAAAGGGCAAATAAAAGTCAAAGTAAAAAAAAAAAGGCGAAGGCAGCGCCGTCCATTGTGAAGACAGCAAAAAAAAATATAATCTACGCAAAATGTTGTTCTTTCAAATAAAAGGATATATGAAATGATTACTAAGCTCCTCACAGCTGGAAGGGCAATTGTGGTGCGTTCTACTTTAGAATAAAAAATTGTGAGTAACCGCTTTCTTAACGCTATTCTCAAACACGCAACAAAAAGTCCCTGTGTGCGTGGACACGTTGATTGTTTGGTCGGAGATCCCTTTTTTCAGTTTTGAGATCCCTATAAATTTAAGAAATTCTTTTCTAAAATGTAAGTAACATGAAGTTTTCAATATAACCTTTGGCTGACTGGTAGCTTTTATTTCCATTGTTATAACAGATTGTATGCACACCTGGTTGCAATGTCATTTACTCCTGTAGTATATTAGAAACATCCATGGACCCCTCAAAATTAACAAAATAAATAAAACCTCCAGTGATTAATTGTAAAACATAATTTTTTGGAGACTGTAATCCCCTTTCTATTTAAACACTTGGGGGTCAGTATCAAGAGATGCAAATTATCATTTTAACATTACGTTAAAACTAAGTGCATCATCCATTTATGTGGTGCCATTTATGTAAACGGATGAAGGTGCTTTGGATTACTTGCTCTGCTTGTGTCTGCCGGTACAAAAGGATTTGCTACAGTATGTGCAGCATATTATAATGAAAAGTATCACTATGAGTCTATACATGGTGTAGTTTTGCTTTCTGTTTGCTGGAATTTAATCCTGAAGTCTGAGGTGGCATTAAACACGTGTAAACAATAGCACATATCTATTTAAGACTTTATTGGCTGCAATATTTCAGTTTCTTTCTGTTAAAATTGTTATATTGCGAGGCTGATGTATTGGTGGCTGTGCGTGATACATACAGATGTAGCAGCTGTTATTGCACCTACTAGCTCTGCTCCCGCAGGGGAAATAGTGAATTAGCTTCTCACACACAGCTACAGTACATCAAAATAATAAAATGAGACCTAGGATTAGCAGGAAAAAAATTTCTACCCCGACAATAGCAGGAGGCTTGGCACTCCCCTGCCTCATGGCATACGATAGAGCAGCCCAATTATCCAAAATAATCATTTGGCACTCACATCCTAATTTGAGAAGGTGGGTGGAACTGGAATCTTCTGTTACCAGTCCATTGTCTCTCGACAAAGTAATCTGGCTATCACCACAACATAGAAGACATTTTAGAGAATCACTACCGAGCATATCACATTCATTAAAGATATGGGACACAACCAGACTGAAATTCTCTCTCAATACTGCAAAATCCCAATTGACCCCATTATGGGGCAACCAAGATTTCTTACTTGGCCTCCAAACCAAAGCCTCCACAAGTTGGAGTTGGACAGGAGTCGAGAGAGTAATGGATTTGAATAAGAACAACCCATTACAATTTAATTTTTTCCTTAGGGAGAGAGACATCTCTAGCAAGGAGTTTTTTAGATTCCTACAGCTAAGGGCCTTTAACTCGGGATTCGTCCCGATTGCTCCCCTAACTAAATTTGAAAGTTTATGTATAGGAAGGTCAGAACAACAGAAATTAGCCTCCCAACTTTGTGGTTATTTTACTGATTGCCCTGAAGAAAGGGCTAATAAACTTAAATATATGACCCAAAGGGAAACGGAGGAGTTGGATGGTGAGGACTGCAAGGAAATCTTTGAAGCTACAGCCAATAGCTCTATTTGTACAACAATCAAAGAAAACGCCTATAAAGTTTTAATGGTACCTCACCCCCTTGAAGTTGTCCAAATTTGTATCAGGATTTTCACCGCTGTGTCTGAAGGGTTGTGGGGAAAGGGCCTCTTTCCTGCACTGTGGTGGTCATGCCCGAAGATAGCAAATCTCTCGGGTAGAATTAAACAATGGATACAGAGAATATTACATCTAGATATCCCCTTAGACCCTTGGATGTTCCTACTTAATAGACCCCTACTCGGTCAATCCAGGGCGGAAAATAAACTTCTTGAATGGGGCAAAAGCAACTACTATAGGATAGAGATAGTTTCCCTCTGGATACAGAACGACATACTCACTATAGCTAAAATTAGAAACAAAATCTGGTTCATCTGCCAGATGGAGAAATTGACATGTCTACTAATGACTCTTACTCATATGCCAAATTTCAGAGAGTATGGCAGCCATGGATCGCACACACAGCTATCCCAGGCCTCAACCAGCACACTATCCTCTTATGAGGGCATTTGGGGTGTTGATCCCTGGGGGGCAAATCAAAGACCTATTTGTAACCCTTGCATTAGCGATGAATTGCCCTGGATGAGCTGGCTCTAGCAGTAAATGTTTTATTCTTAAGATGTACCTGTTAGAATTGACACGTAAACACAACTGTATTACAAATGAAGGTGCCCCTCTGGCCCCTCCTCTATTTTTGATTTCCACCCCATTATTATTTCTGTAACTTCCACAATACTATTGTCCTGTTTTGTATGTTTATTTCAGTTAATGTTGTAAATTTTACCAGTAAAAATAATAATAATAATGTCCGCTTTTCCCGCTGGTGCACCAGTGAAATGCACCAGAGGGAGTAGTGACATCTGTATAATAATCACAGGGGCCTTACACACACCCAAAGCTTTGGAAGCCACATAATCCAAAGAGTGACGCGAGAAAGGTTTATCCAGCAAGAAAGTAGCGTTAGTGTAAATATTTTAGTTTTATGCTTAACACCATGTTTTGTTTCTGTTATTTGCTGGCATGTGTTCTGCTGTTATAGCCAGGTAGCTTTTAAAATATACAAAACAAGACTTTGTTGTTCTAGGTTTGCTAAAGAAGTCATGTGAGAGACGTCACAGAAATGGAACAGGGTGTTGTCTGATGTTATCAAACTCTATATCAATGTGTATGAGTGGTCTAACTAGAAGTGGGCTAACCCTCAATTTAACCTAATCTCAGTCTACCCTCATGGCTATAAGTGAAACCTCAGCTCTTCCAATCGATATGCTGGGTTTGTTTGTTTGTTTGTTTGTTTTTTAAATACTTGACCTTCTCTAAAACACATCACTCTGTTGTAATTCACAGGGTTATGGAGATGCCATACGCCTATCAGTGCTGTGCATTTGGGGTTTGTGAAAGTCTCCTCAAACACTCAAGTCAATGGAACAAAGATGAGAACAGCAGTGCTGATGACTTTTATAGGAAAGACACAGGGATGCTGCACCTTCAAGGTAAGATTGATCCTTGTTTTCAACATACAGTAAATAAATACGTCTACTGTACCAGCAGAATAAGAAGGATAGAGAGAAAAGGAGGAAAGCATTTGACAATTTAGAAGGGTGCCTGGCAAGCTACAGTTGCTATTTAAAGATGGGCCTCAGTTCTCAAAAGTGGAAAACATGTGACATTCACATCTGATCCCATCGCCTCAATGTTCTGATATTAACATTATTATTATAATGGATTTATATTATTATTATTACTATGCTTATATGTATGTATGTACAGGCAGTCCTCATTTTACAACACTTCGCTTTACAACGAATGGCTTATCCAAAGCTGTGCAATGCATACCTATGTTCATTTTTACAACGCCAAAACGGCTTTTCCAACGCTCTTACAACGCTTTGCAACGTTGTGTATGTGTATATATATACAATATATATATACACATACACAACGTTGCAAAGCGTCGTAAGAGCGTATATATATATAATATTATACTATATAATATTATACTATATAATATATTATTTATTATGTTATATTATATATATAATACAGTATATACACTATATAATTTGTGTGTGCTGCATATCTTATTGCCTGCATAAAATATTTGGTGTATTTTAGTGTTAAAAATGCCTTCAAGAACGGAACCTTTCATTTAAAACAGTGTTCCTATGGGAAAATGTGT
Organism: Ascaphus truei; assembly: GCF_040206685.1. Lineage (NCBI taxonomy): Eukaryota > Metazoa > Chordata > Amphibia > Anura > Ascaphidae > Ascaphus > Ascaphus truei. The sequence continues at coordinate 96,030,546 of NC_134487.1, read as the reverse complement.
TTTGCTTTACAACGTTTCGCTATCCAACGCCATTTTGAGTAACACATTGTGTCGGATAACCGAGGACTGCCTGTATGTCTTTATTTATATAGCACCAGTAATATATATAGCGCTTCACAGTAGTAATACACATGGCAATCATATAAATAACAAATAATACAAATAACAGAACATGGGAATAGCTTATCAACAGCTGTGATCTAAAGCTGCCTATTGAGACAACGGAGGCTACTAACGTCATGACGGTCATGCGCGGTGACGTCATACGTTATGACGTCATTTGTATCACAGCAACCACTCCCCTGTTCATTATTCTTGTGTCTCTCAGCTGTTCTTTGATGAATTTTGGCGCGAAATTCGATTTCCACACTCCCGGACTCCACTATAAATGCCACAATTTTATATCTGTATCCACCAGTGTAGGTACTATTAGGTTGACTCCACGCTAAGCAATCATAGGTTGGTTTGATCGGTATGCTGTGCTAGTGACGCACGTACAAACATCGGACATTTCAGCTACACATTTAGAGGCTACCATGAGGTACAATTGCCTTATTTAGGCTAAGGGTCATGAGGTGTTAATATTACATACCCACCTCTTTATTTGAAGGACAATACCTATTTAGTAATATACCTTCAGCCCCACCCTTCACTCCCACCATCCTTCATTTTTTATTACACGTATTATATTTTTTTATTTTCATGCATGTAGACTTTATTTTAACCTGATACTTAATAAATGTTATGTTTTTATAGTCCCGGAGTGCATCTATTAATGAGCTTCTAGCTAGAGAGAAAAGGTGACAAACACACCTTTCTTTCTCATTTCTGATAATTCGTCATATTCAGCTCATCTGATGCACCCAATGCCACTCTAGGCATTTGTGGGCGCAATCATATTATATCCTCATTCATATTACTAGTGAGCAGTATATTCTGTTTCTGTTTTCGCACTATAAATACTTGGCTCACTCTCCACAACTCCACTTCCCGAAGAAGACCGTTTGTCGAAACGCGTTGGAGTGGGAGTCTGTGGAGGGGGACCCCTGACTTTTCCCAGTATAGGAGGCCTCTGCAACTCGAATTTTGGCCACATCAATTATACAGATTTTGGTGATGTATCATTATTCAATGTCATTGTGATACATGCTCTTATCCTAGATTCCTTGACTTAATCCTAGGCAACATTGTCTTTATTTGAATCTATGGTTATACCATAGGCATACCTCTACACAGGTCTACAGTTTGTGTTACTATACAGAATAGTGCCTTCTATAGAGCTACCAATTCTTGTGTTCCAATACTTTTTGGCTGTTCATCATATCAGCCATTGGTGATTCTCTTGACCAATTTATGTGCCTTTGTCCTCATGGTATATATGTATTGTCAGTTGTGAGTCCCCCTCCTCTTTTATATTTCTCTCTCCCTGTTTTTATTTGTATATTAATACATTTTGCATTAATAATTATATCCATGGTATGCCCGTGTGCTTTATTATAAGGATACTTTTTTGTTGTGCTATACATTTATTATCCTTGAGCACCACTGCCTAGTGATATTCTATCATATACTTAGGACAGTTTTTGGGCAACGGCTACGAATTGTGTTGATGCGGTATACTTTGTGTTTTTTCCCATATATATATATATATATATATATATATATACACATAAACAACGTTGCAAAGCGTCGTAAGAGCGTATATATATAATATTATACTATATAATATTATATTATACTATATAATGTATTATGTATTATGTTATATTATATATATAATACAGTATATACACTATATAATTTGTGTGTGCTGCATATCTTATTCCTGCATAAAATATTTGGTGTATTTTAGTGTTAAAAATGCCTTCAGGAATGGACCCTTTCATTTAAAACAGTGTTCCTATGGGAAAATATGTTTTGCTTTACAACGTTTCGCTATCCAACGCCATTTTGAGTAACACATTGTGTCGGATAACCGAGGACTGCCTGTATGTCTTTATTTATATAGCACCATTAATATATATAGCGCTTCACAGTAGTAATACACGTGACAATCATATAAATAACAAATAATACAAATAACAGAACATGGTAATAAGTGCTTCAGACATAAAAAATTTACTTTTAGGAAGAGGAGTCCCTGCTCCGAGGAGCTTACAATCTAATTGAATATATCAGAAAAATGAGAACTGTGTGTACATTGAAGGGATGGGACTAGGATACGAGGCACACATCACGCTCATTAACGAAACGTACATACAGTACAGGTAATGGCCTGTATACCTATATTGGTGTCCCATTTCTCTCTCAGCTTTGTCTCAATTGTACTTAAAAATAGGTATTTGGCACCACTGACTTTGGACTACAGGTTCGCCTTGGGCACTTACCGTAAAGAGCTACATGCAGTCTCACAGTGCTTCTTTTACAGTTTGCGCACATTTATGCAAATACCTACCATAATAAACGGTACCCATACAGTGGATCTAATTCCCCACTTTCTATCTTGCATGATAGTTACTACTAATATGGTTGGACTACATCACATATGCCACCATGTACTGTCGGGTTTAATGTTTGAGTGCCACTACCCTCACATCCTATATTCCGTCACACAGAGACACCATGGGGTATATTCGAGTAACTGCGAGTTTGTCCTTGTCAAACCCTGCAGTTTGAAAAGAGCATAAGTAGTGGAATGAAAATGTACACTAGCCATATTTGGTAACAAAAAACACATCTATTACATCCCATCTATTAAAGTTGACATACCGCGTGTTTACACAGTCAATGTCCACGGTTGTACTTTGTTTTCAAGTGGAATTAACAGGGGCAAAAAGGTGGTAGAAACAAACTAAATGTAAATAGTGGAAATATCATGCTTTCAATAAATATTGCTTAAAAGAATTGGAGTTTGTATTATACTTCTCTAAACAAGTTTTTTTCTTTTGTTCCCCTATGTTCCACAACATAAAGTGCTTCATATTTTCACATAACAATAATGCTGCTAAAATAACATTCATATTGAGGCCAAAATTCTGTTTTAAAAAATTCACATTGAAATAGGTGATTTGAGTAATTAGTTATCTCCACCCCTATGGCCCCAAATATGACATTACATTTAAAGAAATTGCTTCCATCACCATTAACATTAAATAATATCTTGTTAACAATATGAATTAAAATAGCAATATATATTTTTTCTTACGTTTAAACGGAGCATGGAATATGTTAATTCTGTGGAAAGAAGGGCTTTGTAGATTCTTCTTAGCTAATCTGCTACCAGCAATATATAATAACGATATGTACATGTACTGTATGCTCAATGTGGGGACAAATAATGGAGCTAAATATATATTTTCGAAACATTATTAGCTACAGAAGTTTTAAAGACGACTAAACAGGGCATCATTACCCAAACAGGCAAAACAATATTTCAGCAAAGTACATCATGAGTTAGTCAGTAGTGTAAAAGGGTGGAAATGAAAATAGAATAGTTAATTAGGCATATTAAATGCATGCTCAGCAGACCTGAAATAAGATGTGTGGCTTGTAATTATTACGTAATTGTAATTATCCATGGAGGCGATCTCGTCACGTAATTGTAATTATCCATGGAGGCGATCTCGTCAGCCTTGAGTTGGCGAGACAAAATCTGCAGGTTATTTGAAGCGGTTTTGCCTTTTTGTGTTAACTAGAATGCCAGTGTTTTCGCAAGAATGGCGAGTTTGCACCATTTTTGTCATAGCGCCTGGATTTACAGAACCAGAATGAAACCATTTCTATTAAAAAAAAGCCTTTCTCGCACGGCTGGACATGCGATAAGTGCTTTCAGAATACGGGAACCTGCATAGTTGAGCGAAAACAGCTCTTGCCGCACAGTACTAGACTAATCCCCTATGGGTTACAAAATATTTCATTTCATGCACATAGATGTACTTTAAGTTGGATGAATCACTTAAGGATCAAATACATTTTCTGTGGGATTTACAATGATTCCTTCAGTGATGCTTTTGCCAACTGTTCCTTAGACGGTATTGTGATCAAAAAAGATCATGATCTATAGGATCATAAATAGGGATCTGGCTTATATGTACAAGAAGTAATTCAAACATTTTGTGACTCACATGAATACGTCTGTATTATCCTGTTTTGCAGCTTCATGTTTTCCTGTATTTTAGGGTGAGAAGATTTCTGTATAGTTTTATCAGCTGCTACTCTAAATCAGTGTTTTTCAACCAGGGTTCCTATGAATCCTCGGCTTCCCCGGGAATCCCCAAAGGGTTACCTGCAATTTTCTGGTAATTTGAAAATTGTATCAAATACAGAAGAATTTACAATGTATCTGATCACAGACGCGTTATTAGAGATGGTTGGGGGTTCCCCAGAATTTCACTTGGGGTTCCTTAACCAAAAAAAGGTAGGAAACCACTGCTCTAAATGCCATAAAACAGACTGAAAAGGAAAGACATTGTAGCCAGTTATACACCTCTTCTTAACGTTATGATAACTGAACAGACCAGGCTTCACAAATTGTGCTCTATGTGATATTTGTATCAGATTTGAACTATTTTTGGGACCAATAAAGCAGCATTTTATAAGCAGCCGTTTGTGACGCCTGATCTGTTCAGTTATCATGATGTTAAGAAGAGGTACAGCCTGTGTGTGTATAACCCTATACCTACTATGATGTCTTCCTTTTCAGTCTGTTTTATGATCTCTTTTGATCTCTTAAGGACGAAACATTATCAAACTTGGTTTAATAAAAACACATGGTTTCTAACAGATGAATTACAATTTGGATACAATCCTTATGCCTTTTAAGCACTTTGTGCTACATTTACAGCAAACCACTATATCGGATACTTGTTGCACAACATGTGGATTACACATTTGATACATTCTTTAGGTATTATGTGCCACAAAGTCGTTGGGTTCTGCTTGAAGTGATTTCCACATATGAACCATCCATTAGCCACTTGATTAACTATAAAGCAAACTACTAGTCTTGATTTTTTACTTTCTATTTTGAGGACCTGGCCACTGTTCTTGTTATGTAACTAGTGTATGGTATCAGTTTCACACACTCTCTCTTTTTACACTTTTGCTTTTCTATTCGCCAACATGAACCGTATGGGGAACTCTGTATTTGACTTTTGGGTTATTGACACTCTGCTACTTAGCAACCATGTTGGCGTGAGTTACTACACTTTTTAACTTTTTTACTTTTTTTTTACTACACTTTTTTTCATGGTGGATTTGGGTATTTAGACATGTCACTCACTAATAGTTAAATTTTGTCTTAAGAAAGGTCCACGAATAACACCAAAACGTTGACCTATTGTTAATAAACACATTTTGATCACCAAGTCAACAAGTGTTGGTTTGCCATTTTTTTTTTTACTTCAACATCATATAAAGCACATTTAATTAGCAGGCAGCAAAACATTATTTCATGTGACATAAGATGTGAACCATCAGAAAACATTGGCAGATATCTGAGGTTCTTCAGCATATGGTCATTCTTAGTGGAGATATCTTGTACAAATTACTATTGTAAATAACATTTTTGAGATAGTATGATTTTGTAGCGGGGCATGGGTGTCACTTGGGTGATATTTTTGAATGATGTACCGCACTCACATTTTGCTTAGTATACAGTAACTATAGTACGTTTCTCATTTTTGCAATAAATCCAGGGGCTTGGAGTTCTGACCTTTCTGGGCCACTTGCCTCTCTATTTATTTCTCAGGCTCGGGTTCTGATGTTTGCTGCATGGGGTGTGATTCAGTATAATTTTTAAGATGTCATACATGTTTACAAACGTATTAATAAAAAAGGAGCTGTGTTTATTAGAGCACAACACTTGTTTGTTCAGATTTCACCTTCTTTGGTAGGATTCCTATGTTTTCTTGTGGTAGTATTTTTTAACACAACATTCTTTGTTGGAATCTGAATCATTAGAAAATGACCAGGTCTTAATCTCAGGACAAATGAATTATATTTTATTTGATAATTACTAACAAAGATTGTCCTTTATTTGCTTTGAGACATACTGTATGAGAAGCTTTATGGATGTATTTATTTTTTAAAATTGTTTTTTTTTTATATGGGCTTTCCACACATTAAACAACATTAAAATACAGAACAAAAACAATAAGATACACAGATAAAAACATACATTTACAAAAAAAATATTTTTAATATTGCTCATCATACTTATAATTTCAAAATTCAACACATTAACACAAATAATAATACAAAGAAAAAACAGATAATAGAATTTTCAAAGATTAAGATCAAAGCTATCACCACACAGCCTCCGAACAGTGGATTTTTTAAAGCCTAAATGGTAACACATATCCAAAATATGACTAGAAAAAACTTCAATATTAGCTATCGTTTCTCAATGTATCAAAAGTCTGGAATAGAATCATGGCAGCTTCCAAAAGGGAGAAACAGCAGAGATTCTAAGGTTTTACAAGACGGAAGAGAAACAGGTCAAAATATCCCATTAGCTGTGAATATTTGCAGGGTTTCATGCAGAATGATTTCATGCTAGTCGATATTGATTAAATGAACTTGAATGCAAGTTGACACTTTATTGGGGTAGACAAAAACTAGCTAAGTAACCTGTGCAAAATGTTTGCCCCTCAGATGACCGTGACTTTGAAGATTTTCTTCTTGACTTTGAAGAAGATGTGAAAGCCCTTCATTCTGTGCAGTGTACACCATCACCAGGTAAAATAATACATATCTTGTATAGAATATGGGCAATATGCAGATTATTTAATTAATATGCCATGTACTGTATATTAAATATGATTTGAGTGTAAATGTTTTATGCGTTGAAATACGTTTTAAATAAATTAGCAGCGCTTCTGTGGCAGTCTTCCAACATGACATCACTAATATACATTGTATTTATGTGTATATATTTTTATATATATATATATATATATATATATATATAATCAAAAAATAAATAGATGATACCGTTCTGTGGCTAACGTTAGCCGTTACCGTTCGTTAGCCACAGAACGGTATCATCTATTTATTTTTTGATTATTGAACTCGGCTTACACGGTACTGATACCTCTACATGTATATATATATATATATATATATATATATCTAGATTAGTGTACTATGTTGGCTAAACAGAGCACACTTAGAAGGTCCCAAATAATGGCGCACTGCAGACCAGAATATTGCTATATTAAGGTCAAAATATGCGACTAAATGTATACAGTACAGTTAAAATAATTTTATTAGTGAACATAATGGTTAAAATAGAAATATAGATCCTAATTTGCAGGAATAGGATATATATAAAATCCCCTAGATTAAATTTGTGTATACATCTAGTAGTTTGTATAAGCAGTCAAACAGAGTCAAAAGTTCAAATACATATGGATATTGTTGATCCTATGAACAATGATAATCACTGTGTGGGGAGAATCATAAAAGTTCCTCCTGTAAACATTGTCCACATGCCATTCTCTAGTAAGTGTACAGTGGGCATATTTTTTATGGAGATACATTTCTCCTATTTGAAGAAAATGCTATTTGGTTACAATGACCCCTTAGTAGATAATCCGTACAGTTATGAACGATACACTGTGCAGTGATATTAATTGGTGGCTGTCGTTGTATACGTACTGTGCTTCTGACTGCTCAGGTCATTAGTTGTATCAATAATGGTGTAGTAAATAAGATCTAGATATCCACCACATATAGTAGATACACAGAAGGATGCCAAAGAATGTTTGGTATATTCTATGCATATATAGTAACCATTATCCCATATTTACTAGTATTCTGGGTCGGTGTAGACCATGGAGATGTTCTGCGCATGTGCGGTGGATTCCGTACTCGTTTTCCTACGTGATGGTAAAGTTGTAGGCTTATAAACATAGGTCGTGTCCCCAAAGGAAATGGGGGTAACGGATATTTGTATTTCACTGTATATAGTTGGCATATGGGAGAGAGTGATATTATCCTAATGGTAATGTGTGTTTATTACATACAAATCCCATATATGCTGCAGTTAAATACTGCCGTTTATCATATGTTGTTTGTACATATTTTTGGAGTCCTCTGAGTCATTTACTTATCAATATGTTAGCTCGTGTCTCTTTGTAGTTGGTATACACAGATCAACTTGTTTCATTGTTTTTAATTGTTTTTTTATTATTTTTACATTTTTACATGGATATACTGTTACCGCAGAGTACGCAGGTTTAACCCCCAGCGAAATGATAGGCAGAACACAAGGCAGAGTTACAAGGCAAACCTCTATGTTAAGCCTCAGGAGTTAAATATGTTCTTGTTGCAGTATGCTGCTGTCAGCAGACTGAGCTACCAGACGCTGTGAGATCACTGTATATCTAGTGTACTTGAGGCATATAAACACATTGTGTACAAATGATATGCTGCTCCGTGATCTATAGATATTTATTATATACCGTGTGTCTCAACAGTATCTGTGTATTTTATATGTGGGAACCGAATCCCATAAAGCGGTGTTGCAGCAGTTCATATTGATCAAGCCATACTGCTGACAGCTGAGAGGTCAGGAACAATGCTGGCTATGTAGCCAGTAAAGTGAGATAGGAGGTAGGACAGGAGGTCCTAAGCTAGTATATACAAATTTCAAATAGTAAGAGCTGTAGCATTTAATGCCACCATGTCGGCTAAGACGTACGTTTCGCTTTGCTCGCGACTTCTTTATTTGGGACCTTCTAAGTGTGCTCTGTTTAGCCAACATAGTACACTAATCTAGATCTATTCTACTCATTCCCAGGTGGCACGCAGCTTCTATTTAGGGGCTTTGAGCGAGGTTTTCCATATTCTCATAATATATATATATATATATATATATATATATATATATATATATATATATATATATATATATATATATATATATATATAATTGCAGGTGACAAGGATTTGACTTGAGTAGACTCCAAAAGTGACGCTAAAGCCATCTAGAGAGAAATTGGTCTCCACATGTAGTGAATTTCACAGATAAGGGAGAGAAATTCAACATGTTGAACTCACCACGGATTCATATGGGAGAGTTTCAGCATAGTGTAAGGAATACACCTCAAAGATCACTAGGTCTCCAAGTTTAAGAGAGAGTGGGAAAAGAGGCAGATGAGATAGGAGGCACTATATGAGACCCACATGGAGAGGCTAGAGAGAAAGTATTTATCTGAACGGAAAATTATGTGAGGGAGGTTGGCATGAGGAGGAACTAATATTAACACTAGGAGAATAGTTGGATTCCTATAACTCCTCTATTATCAGCTGGGAGTAAACTATGTAGGAATAAAGGGGAATCATAGTAAATGGCATCTTCTAATACTGAATAGGAAACAGTTTGTCAATTGGAGAAAAGAGGAGTATGTATGTATATGTTTAGTTATATAGTGCCCATAGTGTACTCAGCGCTTTACATAAGAGACAATACAGTACAGGAAATTAGTACAACAAACCAAATCAGACAATAGGAAAGGAAATCCCTGCCCAGGATAGCTTACAATATTCATAGAAAATGAAATTGTAATATATCAATGCTCTTCATTTTCTATCAACAATAAAGCAGCAAAACTGTTTAAATAATTAGCAGTAACATTATATTAACCTTGTCCAGCTGGTCTCAGCTGTTTTGGAGGTTAGTGGTCCCTCCCTCCCAGGGTTTAAGCTCACCCCTCCCACTTTCCAAGTGAGCAGTTCTCTTTCATGCAGCTGGTTGTGACAGATCCAATGCGATCATTCTTCCTCTAATTATAGATGTAAATTAGAATTTTAATCCGTTAGTTTTGGGACCTGCTAATGGTCATGCTTTGATGTGGCTTGCAGGCTTTTAACACGTTGGCCAAAGGGTTTAACTACTGTAAATGACCCTTTTTCAAGAGATATATAGGTATTTCACTGTGTATTTTTGTCATATTGGATGTAGCTTTGGGCTTCTTTGTTTTTTGTTGTATAACATTGTGCATACATAAACACATTATGTATACTTTATAGTTAAGAATTTCAACTATAATTAATTATGAGGTTCTGTTAATCCTTAATTTTGTTCTTTATCTTTCTTATTATTACAGGGCCCTTCAAACCTTGTGATCATCTGTTTGGAAGTTGGCTTATTCGAATTGGAGTGTGGATCATAGTATTTCTAGCCTTCATTTGCAATGCTTTAGTGATTGCAACAGTCTTCAGACCTCTATCATATGTCCCATCCATAAAGCTTTTGATTGGCCTCATAGCCATTATGAACACACTGATGGGTCTGTCCAGTGGTGTGTTGGCAACTGTTGATGCTTTGACCTTTGGCAGCTTTGCTAAGTATGGAGCTTGGTGGGAGAGTGGAGTGGGTTGTCAAATAACTGGTTTTCTGTCTGTTTTTGCAGCAGAAACCTCAATCTTCCTTCTTACCGTGGCAGCACTTGAGCGAGGGTTTTCTGTAAAATGTACTACAAAGTTTGAAACAAAATCTTCTTTTATAGGTGTAAAACTGTCCATTGTCTTGTGCTTCATTCTGTCACTGGTTATTGCAATCTCACCTTTGCTGAGTGGAAGTGCCTATGGGACCTCTCCATTATGTTTCCCATTGCTCTTTGGGGATCCCACCGCTATGGGTTTTATGGTAGCTTTAGTCCTCTTAAACTCCCTCTGCTTTCTCGTGATGACTGTTGCCTACACAAAACTTTACTGCACTTTAGAAAAGGGAGAACTGGAAAATGTTTGGGACTGCTCTATGGTGAAGCATATAGCTTTGCTGCTGTTCACAAACTGCATTCTGTACTGCCCTGTAGCTTTCTTGTCTTTTTCCTCCTTGTTAAATCTTACCTTCATTAGCCCAGAAGTGATTAAATCAATACTTCTGTTGATTGTCCCACTGCCCGCATGTTTAAATCCTCTCCTTTACATCCTCTTTAATCCACATTTCAAGGAGGACATTGGGAGCCTGAAAAATACAGACATGTTATGGAGCAGATCTAGACACACAAGTTTAGTTTCTATCAACTCCGAGGATGCAGAGAAACAGTCTTGTGATTCAACGCAAGCGCTTGTAACCTTTGCAAGCTCCAGCATATCGTACGACTATCCAACTAGCTCATCGTCATCCTCATCCTCATCATCATCATATCAAATGACTGAAAACTATAAACTTTCATCTGTGGCATTTGTTCCTTGTCACTAAAATTGTGCCAAAACGAACAAATACCTGTTTCCTGAACCACATCGCTAGGAGCAATGAACATAAATTACTCAAAACCAGCAATAAGGAAAAATGGCAATTAAGTTGTCACTTCTTTCAGCCGCAATCATGAGAAATACGTCAACAAAATTGCTGTTATTAGTTACATATTGTTTATCTTAGATATTCAACTCGACAATTTACAATTACTTTTGCAGGCTCAGCTCGTATGTGCTCAATGCTGTTGTTGTTTTTTTTTCTTAACGTAGATGAAAAACTTATCAGCAACGCTAATGAGCATCAATCTTTGACCTGCAGAAAATGTCATAGATGTTATTTTTTTATGAATCGGTACATTTATTGATTTGACAAACAGAGAGTTCCCAAAACATTAACTCCCAAAATACTTAACCTCTTCGCCCTTGGTTAGGTTAAGAAATGTAGTACATCATGGTAAAGGTAACTGAATGAAAGAATGACTATTCACAGCCATAACCAGCAAAGGGCTAAGGGACCTACTCTATATCCACAGAAGCAGTCGATCAGGCAGTTTTCGGCCAAAATTCCCCATTGACTTCAAAACGATCGGCCACTTGTATGGATATAGAATAAGCCCCTAATTGTTTTAGACCCAGTTGAATCCTGCTTTAATTTATTTTGAATTTCCTGGGCGACCTTTCAGAATGAACAAATAGTCAATGGCGTATAATAAAGCCGGGTTCATGGTTATCTTAATCCTGGATCTGTGGAAGCTTTTTGAAGCCTTCAGAGCATGATTCCAGAAACAAGTTTGGATTAAGTGAAGGATCAACAGACCAATGCACATGTATTACTATGTTTATTTAGCGCTATTCTAACTGGGTTCATCTGTGCTACAGTGCTCAATATGAGTTGTTTCTTGTGAGCTAGATACTATTTCAAATGGTTCATATTTGTATCAATAACAGTGAATGTGGCTTTCCTGTCTCTTTCACACAGTCAGAAACACATTGCTCTTTCATACGGTTTGCATATAGGGTAAAACGTTACTGGTCCTAAAATGTTTTCAAGTAGATTTAAAGTCACAGCAAATTTTCTTTTGGAACGGTTTACAGTACACATCACATTTTAGAGAAGGATTTCAACAGTTCCTCTTTATTTGTTTAAGAATTAGCCCATAAAAATAGGAGCGTTGATTTATAATGCTGCTCATTACCATTCACCAATTAATAGTTAACACATGAAGCACCAGACATTGGGAAAGGCAGCCAGGATCCTTTAAGCAATAGCCCAATGTATTGTAGACACTACGATATGTGGTATATGGTATCTATGCACGGCCATTAAAGACGTTATCAAATCCTCCCATCCAGTGGCGGATTTAAAATTTTGCGGCGCATAGGCACTTACCTTTTTGCTGACAGGGCCGCCTCCTCCTGCAGTGCCTTCCCCCTTCTGCAGCGTCGCCATGTGACGTCATGTTGTCATGGCAACACGTCACCATGTGACGTCGGAGGTGCATTTGACACCGCTATGCTACAGAAGGAGGAGGGCGGCGTGAAGGAGAAGGTAGGAGACATTTGACACGTGGGAGGGGAAAAAAAGAGAAAAACTGAAAATGTTGCCGCCCTATCGGATCTAATGGGAAATCCGCCACTGCTCTCATCTGCAAAACGGAGATAATACTGGTGCAAAGGACAAGCATCACGTTTCTAACAAATATATCCGATTGCTTTTAATAAGTTAGATGAATTGGTTGTTTTTGCATCTGTTTTGCAGCCGGTAATCTTTGCTAACCAGTCACTTTCAACACTCTTGCTGCCAGCAGAGCATGCAACACATAGCTCTTCAGACTCCTGTAACTGTAATGATCACATAGAATTACAACTGAAAAATGTAAGGCAGACAGAAAATAAGCATCTAGTCCTCTTTTCTGTCTGGTTTTCTTTTCCTGCTTTCAGAACATTTTTGCAAGCACCATGACACATTTCAGTGTGTGTATATAAGAGGTATCATATACTTCCCATGTATCAGAGCAAAATGCCTTAAACTTTGTGCCTCAGACTTCATTGGAATTTGTCACTACTTCACTGAAAACCAATGCGTTTCCTGGCTACCTGGTGGTGAAGGGGTTAATGTAAATCCTGTGATGTTCCAGCTTACGTACTTAATATACACAATGTTCTAGAGCAGAGCTGTCTAACTGTTGGCCTGCGAGCTGGATGTGGTCTTTCTTGGATGAGTCAAAGTAGGAAATCAACTGGAAGAATGCACAATTAAGTAAGTGAAGGACAAAAAAAGGTCTTGTAAGAATAGAGGGTTAAAGGCAAGAAGAATTATTGTAATAATACTGCAGTTCTCGCTCTTCCTGCAGTATGCCCGTAATGCAGTCCGGTTGCAAAAGATCATCTCACATTGACACTACGAGTAAGGCCTCGTTCAGGGTGCCGGCTTCGGAGGGAGGGCGTGCTTACGTGCGGGCAGCCGTCCGAAACAATGTATTGAAAGTGATTTGTGGTTGTCAGGGTAGCAGCTGCCCTGTCTCCGAAGTACGGAGTTGACGCTGGCTACAGTTTCAATAACAACCCAAGTTGTTTTTTGAAGCTTCAGCAGCGTCACTGGGACCTCGGCAGCCAATTAAATCATTCTTGAGAATGATTTCAAGACAGCAACACCGATCCCTAAGCTGCTGTCTGTTGCCCCGCCTCCTCCCTGCCTCCTCAACTCTTGAAATAGTCTGCTGGGGATGATGTGCACACATCGCCCAGCAGACTGCCGCTCGCACATGCGAACACCCGCCCTCCAACTCCTGCCTCTGGCACCCTGAACGAGGCCTAAGCAGTGTTGCTACTCTGTGACAAGCCTGTTGTAGGACATTGTAAATATGACTTTCAAATAATACTTTTTCACACTGTAAGACCTATCCATATAAATAGATACTACAAGTTTTTATTTTTATAAGCATGTTTGAAATATTGTGATTAGATGTTATAACATGGAAATGAAAAATACATAAGATAATTTTTTTATGAGATTTGTAAATATAGAACTGTATTTATTACTTCAATAAAGATACAATAACATCAGATGGCGTAGGAGGAAACTGGGACAGTTTCAAAATTATATTGGCGTTTTCTGCTCATTCATTTTTACGGAGTTTGTTATCTGTAAATATTGTATATAAAAGTCTAGTGGCTGTATATAGGTGATATGCTTGCTCGCTTTTTTATTGGCATAACAAATATATGCAATTTGTAATAAAATTTGTGATTAAATAAGCAAAGGTTATATGTGCTATTCATTTCCACACTAAACCAGATCACAGCAGTTCACTATTTAGCTCTAAATGGCAATACCACCTACATCTTCTACATTTATTTGTAAAGTAACAAGGACAAGTAGCACTAAAGGAGGAATCGGTGTATTCTGCTGTTCAGAGATAAAGATTGTAAAAACATCATCTCGTTGAATGCAAGTTTAGATTTCTATGTCGCCTATTTAATATGCTGGAGATGAAATGTCTTCAGCACACAAAAATCAGCTCATGTTACTTTATTACAAAGATCAGCATGGAAACAGTGCACAAATTAATGACGGTTCGGACCACAGTGGCCCTGTCTCAAGATCCACTGGCGGAGGCCTTTCTGGCCGCTCTCCTATAGTGAAGTCTATGGTTGGAAAACCAAGGTCATGTCCCTTCACATACTGTATTGCAGCCTTCTTGCATTCCGTCAATCCTCCATGCAGACAAATTGTAGCCAAAATAGACTCCATTTTCCAACCGGTTGCAGTTTTTCTTGATAAACTCCCCAGGCAACTAGTTTTGGTTAGCACACTTTACAAATGGCTAAGGAAATGCAGATTTAGATCAAACATCCAAACTAGTAACATTAGACGTCAATAGCTTATACATATCTATTCCACACACAATGAAGGAATCACAGCTGTTAATTAAGATATAAAGAAGCACTCTTCATACATTACACCAGAATAAGAACTAGTAAAAGATCTACTAACCATTCTATTGTACAAAAATTACTTTCTTTTTTAAGACACTTTTTTTCAACTTATTTTTTATTGGCAGTTTTCAGGTGGGATACAGAAGATAAAATAGGAGCATTAAGGATGTCATACAGCAAAAACCGGACACACACAGTCCGGACCCACAGATACATACGTAGTGAATAGCCAACTTGTTGGGGTCCTCCTTGACATCCCACAATAATTCAACAGCTAAATAATAATGGACACAACATAATGGACACAACAAAACAAGGGGAAAAGAGGGAGGGGGGAGTTAACATCATTTGCAGAGGTGCAAAGTTATTTTTCTTGTATGCAACAGGAAGAGACACTTTTAAGTAGATGCCAGGAAACTGCTATGGCTCCAATGTTGGCCCAAGTTATACCAACATATGAGCCATTTTGGGGAATGTTTTCTTTTTCACTAACACTTTATTAAGGACACATGCACACACCGGCCTACATGTGTTCGACAATGTGTTTATGGTACGCACAGGAGACATGGACACAGTTACAGTTTCATGTACAGACCAATATATAAGATCAATACTATAAGGTGTACAAATCCCAAAGAGCGCATCACACAGGTTTTTTGGGCACTAAAGTATATATGGATGGAGGCTGGTTCCTGTCAGATCTTTACACCAATTCAACTGACCGCAATAATCTGTTACTATTTACTCCCTCCCATGAAGTCAATATATAAGGGTCAATTGCTTAGCCAGTGACCCACATATTTCCAACAGAAGACTAGGAAAATGCTATATTTTATACCACATTGTGGGATAAGCAATTAAACGTAATTGGACAAAGATTCAACACGTAATGAAACGGAGGCAAAACTAAATGCCATCAAAATGTCCAAGTATTCTCAAACTGCAGTTAATAACGGTAATGTCTGGCCAATTTAATTCTCACACTATTGTGTGGTATTATACAAACCTATATGAAGTTGCCCAGAAAGTCCTGCTAGTGTCTGTCACAACGATCAAGCACTCTCTTGAAGTCAAATAAAAATGTAAATACTGAATACCACTTCAACTCTCAACATTATTGCGAATTGTATTGTATTGTATGTCTTTATTTATATAGCGCCATTAGGGTACATAGCGCTTCATAGTAGTAATACATGTGGTAATCAAATAAATAACAGATAATATAAATAACAGATCATGGGAATAAGTGCTTTAGACATAAACATAACATTAAGGAAGAGGAGTCCCTGCCCCGAGGAGCTTACAATCTAATTGGTAGGTAGGGAGAACGTACAGAGACAGTAGGAGGGAGTTCTGGTAAGTGCGTCTGCAGGGGGCCAAGCTTCATGTATCATGTGTTCAGAATATTCACAGTGCTATTCGTATGCTTCTTTAAGCAAGTGTGTCTTAAGGTGGGTCTTAAAGGTGGATAGGGAGGGTGCTAGTCAGGTACTGAGGGGAAGGGCATTCCAGAGGTGTGGGGCAGTCAGTGAAAAAGGTTTAAGGCGGGAGAGGGCTTTAGATACAAAGGGGGTAGAAAGAAGACATCCTTGAGCAGAACGCAAGAATCGGGATGGTGCATAGCGAGAAATTAGGGCTGAGATGTAAGGAGGGGCAGAAGACTGTAAAGCTTTAAAAGTGAGGAGAAGAATGGAGTGTGAGATGCGGGATTTGATCGGAAGCCAGGAGAGGGATTTCATGAGGGGAGATGCTGAGACAGATCTAGGAAAGAGTAGAGTGATTCTGGCAGCAGCATTTAGGATAGATTGTAGGGGAGACAGGTGAGAGGCAGGAAGGCCGGACAGCAGGAGGTTACAGTAATCAAGACGGGAGAGAATGAGGGCCTGAGTCAGAGTTTTAGCAGTCGAGCAACAGAGGAAAGGGCGTATCTTTGTTATATTGCGGAGGAAAAAGCGACAAGTTTTAAATATGTTTTGAATGTGAGGGGCGAATGTGAGAGAGGAGTCGAGTGTGACCCCTAGGCAGCGTGCTTGGGCTACTGGGTGAATGATCGTAGTTCCAACAGTAATGTGGAAGGAGGTAGTAGGGCCAGGTTTGGGAGGAAGTATGAGGAGCTCTGTTTTAGCCATGTTGAGTTTAAGGCGACGGAGGGCCATCCAGGATGATATAGCAGAGAGACATTCAGAAACTTTGGTCTGTATAGCAGGTGTAAGGTCGGGTGTTGAAAAGTATATTTGTGTGTCATCAGCATAGAGGTGATATTTAAACCCAAAAGATGTTATTAGGTCACCTAGAGAGAGTGTGTACAGAGAAAAGAGAAGAGGTCCCAGGACAGAGCCCTGGGGTACCCCCACAGAGAGATCAATAGAGGAGGAGGAGGTGTTAGCAGAAGAGACACTGAAAGTATGATGGGAGAGGTAGGATGAGATCCAGGAGCTTTGTTCCGAATACCAAGAGTATGGAGAATGTGAAGGAGAAGAGGGTGATCCACAGTATCAAATGCTGCAGAGAGGTCGAGTAATATGAGCAGAGTGTAATGACCTCTGTCTTTGGCAGCATGGAGGACGTCAGTTATTTTAGTGAGGGCTGTTTGCGTGGAGTGAGCAGTGCGGAAGCCAGAATGTAGAGGGTCTAGGAGAGAATAGGTGTTGAGAAAATGGAGCAAGCGAGAGAATACAAGATGTTCAAGGAGTTTGGAGGCAAAAGGCAGGAGGGAGACAGGTCGATAGTTAGAAAGACAGGTAGGGTCAAGCTTGCTGTTTTTGAGTAATGGTATGACTGTTGCATGTTTGAAGGAGGATGGAAAGGTTCCAGAGCACAGGGAGGAGTTAAAAATGTGTGTGAGCGTAGGGATTATAGTAGGAGCAAGAGGTTTTAGGAGATGGGAGGGAATGGGGTCAAAAGGGCAAGTGGTAGAGGGAGAAGAGGCGATCAACAGCGACACATCCTCCTCTGAGACAGTGGAAAAAGAGTCAAGGAAGACAGGAGGAGAGTTAGGAAGAGGTGTAGGATGGGAAGAAGAAACAGAGGGGATGTTCTGACGTATGGATTCCACCTTTTCCTTAAAATAGTCAGCAAAGTCCTGAGCGGAGATGGAGGAAGGAGAGGCAGCTGAGGGTGGTTTGAGTAGAGTATCAAAGACAGAGAACAGTCGGTGTGGGTTAGACTTGTGCATGTTGATTAGAGAAGAAAAGTACACTTGTTTAGCTTGTAAGAGGGCAGAGTTGAAACAGGATAGCATAAATTTGTAGTGAAGGAAGTCTGCGAGAGTGTGAGACTTCCTCCAGAGGCGTTCAAGGAACATGCTTGTGTGGGAATTTAGCCAGGGTCTAGGGTTAGAAGGGCGAGTGCGGCAGAGAGAAAGCGGGGCATGTAGATCAAGAGAGGAGGACAAGACAGAGTTGTAGTTCCTGACCAGGTTGTCGGGGTCTGTAGCAGAGCTGAGAGAGGAGAGGGAGGAGCGTAAAGTGGACTCAAAGTCAGGTAAGTGAATAGAGCGCAGGTTTCTGCAGAACCGGGGTGCAGACAGAGGTGGAGAAGGGGAGAAGCGAGATAGAGATAATGAGATGAGGTGATGGTCAGAGAGAGGAAAAGGGGAAATGGAGAAATCGTAGAGAGAGAAGTTCTTAGTGAAAACCAGGTCTAAGTAGTGGCCATCCTTGTGGGTGCTGGCTGCAGTCCACTGTTGAAGGCCAAAAGAAGAGGTTAGAGAAAGAAAGTGGGAAGCCCAAGGGAGAGAGGGGTCATCAATGTGGCAATTGAAGTCCCCAAGGAGAAGAACAGGGGAGTCTGAGGAGAGGAAGAAAGAGAGCCAGGATTCAAAGTGAGAGAGAAAGGCAGAAGGGGGATGAGTAGAGGTAGGTGGGCGATAGATGACCGCCACAAGAACAGGGAGAGGAGAGAAAATCTGGACATTGTGAGCCTTAAAGGAGGGAAAAGCAAGAGAGGGAGGAATAGGAAGGGTTCGGTAACGGCAGAGAGAGGAGAGCAGGAGCCCCACGCCTCCACCCCTGCCATCAGTGCGCGGAGTGTGGGAGAAGGAAAGGCCACCATAGGAGAGGGCAGCTTCCAGTGCAGAGTCAGACTGAGTGAGCCAGGTCTCAGTTACAGCAAATAGGAGCAGAGAGTGAGAGAGAAAGAAGTCATGCACAGAGAGGAACTTGTTAGAAAGGGAGCGAGCATTCCAAAGGGCACAGGAGAAAGGGAGAGAGGAGGGAGGGTGGCAGGGGATGGGTATGAGTTTGGAGAGGTTGACACCAGGAGTATGTATAGGTTGCATTTGGCAGGCGAGGACGAGCGCATGTAGGAATAAGACAGGGACCAGGATTGGGAGAGATATCCCCAGAAGCAAGGAGGAGAAGCATGGATAGAAAGAGAATGTGTGAGAATGATTTGTAGGGGTGTTTTTTAGTGCAGGGGATATAGCTGTGTGGTGTCAGAGGACGCAGGTAAGAAAGGAGTTCATGTGAACAGAGAAGTGGTGAAGGAAGGAGAGATGGAGATATATGAATAGAGTTAGAGACATACTGAGGCTGGTAAAAAGAAGTGCATAATTTGAGAAGAAGTGAAGTCACAGCAAATATAAATGGTAAAGGCAGCATCACAGCAGTAATGATGCAGTCTGGTATTGATGATATCCTCCTTTCCAGCGTAGTTCAAATGCAGGAATCAGGGCCAGATGGGGTGTCCACTTCTTCCTCACTTCTTTTGTCCTTCCTTTTAAACTTCAGTTGTTCAGTAGTCATGCCACTTATAATGGGCCACTTGGATATGGGCTGCAGGCAGACTAGCTGTTCTGACTGGGTTTATATAGGCCTAAAAAGTCACCTGACAGTGTGGTTCTGTCTGCTTAATTAGCACATCTGAGGCACATTAAAACAAATGGTTTTCTACACAGGGTGTTCCCTGCCTAGGTGGCAACACTTAATTTGATTAGGGGTAGACAGAAAACAGCATTCAAATATGGTTTTTACCTAGCATTGGATCACTTGCATATACTATATAATACACACAGCAAAGGCTTCATTGAGTTGAATTGAATTGAAAAGAAATACAACGGCAAAATACTTCCAAAACACTTCCAAAACACTTCCATGTAGCAATAACAATCTCATTCGCAACAAACTGTCCGAAAGTTCAAAACCAAAAAAACCACACACAAAATTCATTATTCTCAAAAGGGCCATGATGTATGAACAGCTATACTGACATCGTGGAAAACCAACCAAAAATACATTGCATGGTGAATAATTCTCACTGCCATTTAAATGTCAAAATTAAATCTCCAGGTTGTACAGTGTTTGTTACTGTGGTTACCAATTTCTTTTCGTTTTAGATATTACATTTCTCGGAAACTTTTCAAGCAAATAGTCTGAAAATTTAGTACAAGTTGCAAAATAATACATTTAATGTTTTGTATCACAAATCTGGTCAATGAGATGTAGCATTTTTTTTGTTATCGCTTCCAAAAACTTTACATTTATTCCAAGATGGGGGTTGCACCGATTTGGTTGGAACTTCTGGAAGATCTAAGTTAGGATGGCAGAAAGTTACCCTCAAGATATCATCACAATTGGCCAAGGCATTTGACCTGTGGAGAGTACTACTTTACTTTCAACTCCAATTCATGGCATATTTTAAAATAAGCCCATGTGGTTTGGCCTTCGTTGGTGAAACCACTAGACAAATAAAAGACAGGATCTGTCAGCATAAGTCTGCTATTAGACACGATAACAGAAGTGGCAGTGCCGGTGCATTTCATACAGGTTGGGCATTGGGTTAGCTAACTTCGGTATCAGGTCATCAACTGTGTCCCACTTGCAGAAAGGGGTGGTGACTGCACCAGATGCCGCAAATAATATGAAGGCTTTTTGGATCCAGAAACTGGATACCATGATCCCCAGGAGTTTTAAAGGAACAATATACTCTAACTCCTTTCCACCGGGAAGCCACTACTGAAGATGTTGCAGCTTCCTATTGGCCTGAGATTTGGTAGCCATTTTCTTTCCCCAGAGAAGAATGAAACCTGGTAACATCAACATTAAGTTTCTTAGGAACCTGGGGGCCCTTTGAGCTGAAAATAGTTGCTCCTTAGTACCCTGTAAAAAAATGGGGACCTAAAAAAGAAATAAAAAATTAAAAAAAAGAGTAGGAGGAACTACTTTAAAAGAGAGTATGACCTATTGGTTTACATGTGATACTCAGAGGTCCTTCAGGGATTGAAACAAAGGCTCAAATCACCTATACCCTGTTTTGTATACATGCACAAATCACTGGTCAAAGCCTCACTCTCTCCCCCTTTCAGAGGCCTCATCTTTCACAGTGTGACCCTCACAGGGATAGCTCATTCTTTCAGTGTGTCGCCCCTACTCTGATGTTCCCAAGGCCACAATTTGTAACTCTTCTCCAGCACCGACAGTTTTGCAGCATATTAAATAAGAACCTATGGTTTTATTCTCAATCAGAGAAAAGGAAAAGAAATGGCAGGATGTTGTGATTAGGAAGTAAAAAACTCATAACAAAATCAACCAAACTGACCAACATCAGTTCAGTTGGCAACGCTGAGTTTAGGGGTTTCCTATTGCAATCTAGCTTAAGCAAAAGTCTGAGACAGTGAGCCTACACTTCGATTTCGTGCTAAACATGGATGGAATCTTAGCAGTGTGCTGTCCTGAAGATTAGCACCTACAAGTAAATGAAGTTACTGCGTTAACCATTATTTGAGAAATTAACACAGATTTAAAGTGTTATTCTGAAGAGATAGCACCTTATTATCCAACAAATTATTAAATTGTTGATTTTTTTTTAGATAAGTGCATTTCACCCCCTTTTTTTAACATTTTAAGCATATTTGATGTGATGCTCTTTAAACCTTGATACTGTACATTTCTGCAGCGAGGCACGGAAATAACTTCCATGTGAGTGCCTGCTGATCTCATCTTCCCTGAACACTCTGCTATTTGATACCAGGACTGCTGCATACATGAGTGCTCTTTGTTAACAGTATGTACTTTAAACCAAACAGACATTTTCACCCTATGCCCAACCCTTTTTATGATGGAAATGTTACTTATTAACCTTGGGAAGGCCTGAATAGCAGGCTTGTGCAAGTCTGAAATAGTTGTGTTGGGTTTTGGAACAATACATCAAATGTGTTTTTTGAAAATTCCCTGTTCCTTAATAAGTATTTAATAGTCAGGCTGTCATTTTTAACACCACTGACATCATTTTCATTTAACATTTTAGCTTGTTGAAGGTCATGTGATGCCGAATTGACCAATGGGATCAGTGGCAGGTTTGTCATTGACAAGTGGTGATGTTCAACAGAAAAAACAAGCATGCACTTGGTAATGGCACACTTTGATGACATCACGCACATCTGGGTGACTGGACACATTGGAGTGGAAAGTTCTGAGGAGTTAACAGAAGAGCTATTTGACAAATGATGATTAGAGTAATTGCTTAATTGCTTCAGGCTTTTTATGGTTTATATAAACATATTGCTGAGACTGGAGTTGATGACTTAAAACAGCAGGCTCCCTCGCCCTAGCATACTCTTGATGTTGAGATAATGTTTTTGAGATGTCTTTCCACTTTCCACAGGGATTCTAGCGTTCCTTTTTCTGTATCATATTGCATTTTACAGATATCCACTTGAATATAATAACAACATTGAAAAATAATTTGTCAACCCTTTCCATAAAGGCAACAGGTCGAGCCTCTAGTCTTGGACTTTGGGAAAGCTGTCGGCGCCCTGACATTACCCAATAACATCATAGCAGAAAATGATATCACTGTCCATTTAGTGACATGTCATCACCAGCCCTGGACCCCACAAAACTACTACACCCTGCTCCCCCCTCCTCCAGGAGTTCCTCTGCTGCCAGGAGCACACGCTCCAAGAATGTTGTGACGTTAAATTAAATATATAAAGTCTGCATAAAACAACCTTACTACAACAAAGGATTCCATATGACATGCATGTTTACCTGCACATCATTATCATTTAATAAACATTTACTTATACTCTTTTGTATATCATATTACAGGGAGGCTTTTTTACCCAACTGACAACACTATTATCGCAGTAGCCCACATACTACACACACCCTTCCTCCAAACCAACCAATTAGATCTTCCACCATATAAACCCAAGACAACCTGTGCCCTATCTGCAAGGCAGGCTTTCTACAGGGTTCATGGGTTTCCTTTAGTTTATAAGCTCTTCAGGGCAGGGACTTCTTTTCCTTAATGTTACTTTTATGTCTAAGCGCTTATTTCCATTATGTGTTATATTATTATTATGTCACGTGTTTTACTGCTGTGAAGCACTATGTACAACATAGATGATGCTATATAAAGATATACATACATACATACATTATGTAACGGTGTTGTAACCCTATGGGAGATTTCCCTGTTACCAGGTGTATGGTGCATGCGACCTGTAGGCGCAGAAGAGGCTGAGGTGTCCGACGATGTTTGTGGAGACTGCAGAACAGACTTCTGGGGTACATGCCGAACATTTACTCCATGGTACTCAGCGCCTCCATCTGCATGAAGGTAATCTCCCACAGTAGAACAGACTCCTCCCTCCCCCCCTCCCGCCTCCCAGAAAGATTACACACCAGGCAGGAGGTATATATAACAGGAATGGTTTTCTCCTTCTGCTCCTAGTGCAGTCTCTTGGTAACTCTGTCCAATGCAGTCACAGCTCTGGTCTCAAACTTCAGATGGTCCCTGGACATTCACTATGGGTCAAGGGCCCCTGCAGCAGTCCTAGCTCTTCCCTGATCCTCTAGCAGATCCAGGGGTATAGGTCATCACTCACTCCCCCGAAGGGAAGTTAACCTGGGCCTGCCAGTGCACGGCAGCCTGGGTGTGATACCTTGTCTCTCTCTATGGTAGAAACCAACTAACAATTTGGAGATGCAACCCCCTTGAGTACAGTAGGTGGAGACTACCAGGTCTGAACCCAGGATTGGGTAGTAGAGAAGAAGAAGCAGGCACACGGTCTTAATAAGCAGTGAAAATGTGCCAAGAAATCCAACGTTTCAGCAGTAACACTGCCTTTCTCAAGGTATAGGCCTACACCTTGAGAAAGGCAGTATTACTGCCGAAACGTTGGATTTCTTGGCACATTAAACCCTTTTCACTGCTGATTAAGACCGTGTGCCTGCTTCTTCTTCTCTACTGGACCCTTTTGGAGACTTCAGGAGCTCCCCAGAACCAGAGCACCGGCAGCTAAGTACCCCACTATCACCTGAAGTCTGAGTGCGTGACAACCCTCTTTCTACCCGGGATTGGGTAGAACACAGACCTGATCCCACCTCCTCCCCTGTCACTCAAGGATTGAGTACTGAGGATACTACTATGATTGTAGTATGTAGAACAGGGCACAGCCCAGCTGTGACAGTGAAGGGGTACCCAGGCCATAAATTATGCCCGGTTGGGTACCCCTGAGCTATATTGGGGAATTGTGAGTGTCAGCTCTTCAACCCAATTGTGGTATATAACTGCTTGTATAATAAAGATGTATGTGATTTTACTGTTCCAGGAGTGCCAACTAGCGGGGATGCGCCAGGCGTGAGATTCAGGGATGATTTTACGGGAAAATGTTGTCAGGGTGTGTTTGGGTAGAAGGGGGCCCATGTTACGGGTTACCCGAAACATGCACTCAGGAATCCCCCCAGATTCCTGAGGACATGAGGAACACAGACCACCGGATAAAATCCCCCCTAAATGCAGTTTGCAGCCCACCGCCAAATCCTCCTGCTTCAGCACAAACCAGAGCAGTACGACCTGAGAGGGAACTGGGTTACATTCCAGGTTCCGGGATACGCCCGAATCCCAGGACCAGGTGAGGGGTTCCGTAACTCTCTCACTAGGGATAAGGTGGAGAGAGTTGAAGGGGTTATATTTTAAGTTAAAGTGTAGAGGGTCGGCTCTGCAGCCAACTGCTGGCTGCAGTCCTGTGAATGTGTATAAATTGTCTATATGTGCCCGGCTAGGAAGAAGAGGGCCATATCACTGTATTAAGAGTTAATGAATACCCACAACTTATAAGGGGTTAATGTATATCTTCACACTCTACACAGGGTCCCTAGGATAAAGGGACACTGTGAAAGTAATGCCCAGGTACCCTGAATCCAGTATAGGGGTTCAAGGGGGTTATTCCAGCTCGGGATAAAGCTGAGAGTTTATAGGGGTGTAAGGAAAATGGGTAAATCAGGTTAGAATAAAACTGTGTAAGTTAGGTTTTTGAAGTAATGACATAGGAAGTCATTTAGTATGGATAAACAATCCATTTGCATAGGAAGCAGGGGGAGCTTCAAAGAGGCAGCAGACACATTTGGGATTCAAAAGTACAGTGAGTCATAACTTAAGTCCAGGACTTCTAAGGCATCACGTGGAAATGACTCCGACATGTCTGGGGAGACCCGGATTTAACAAAAGAACCTAGCATTGTAAGGTGTTACTTGGGGAGGAGGAAAGGTGAACATTTTGGCCTGACAGGTGGCTAGGTGTCAGGGGACAGGAAGACATTAGGTCTCCTGGGAAGTAGGCTTGGCTAGGTATGCTAAGCAGCTGAAGTGCCAAGTTCACACAAGCTCTCATCATACCTTGAAGTTCAGTGCCAGGCTACGAAGAACCTGGCAGAACTCTGCTATAAGTGGGAGGATTGGTTCCCACGCAGTGATTCGCTGCAGACTGTAAAGATGGGACTTGTGAGGTTTTAAAAGTCGGGGCAGCCAGTGAGGAGTTAGTTCCATCATGTAACAAATTCAATTCCATCTTGTAAGAAGTTCCATTAGATTCATCTGAGCTACAGCGTGCGGTGCAAAGGTCATAACATCGTAACTAAGGATTGCACCCTGCTTCAAAAGTTCGTTAGAACTAAGGATTGGCAAACGAATCCTGCAAGGTCAAAACAAAAAGTTTACTTTTGGCAGAGATACAGGGGTTGCCGCTAGCGCCCCTAGCCAAGGACTGTTCCACGGCTCTTTTTGCGCATCAACCCCACGTCTGGGAATTGATGCCTAGAGATTTGATTTCTGAGGATTTCGTTCCGTGGACATTTTATTTTGTTTTGCCCCATCCCAGTAAGTGTTTATTTGTGATAATTTTGTCATTCAAGCTGTGTGTGTTCTTTATGTGAATAAATACAATTTACTTTATCTCATGCTTTATTCAATCAAAGGACCCAGATGGTAACGTGTTAATAAACTTGGTCTCCCGTGACACCAGCTACATTCGAACTTGAGAAAAAAGTGGAGAAAAATCCAAGGCAGACTCCAAAATTTGCAGATCAATTTATTGCAAGCTTCCAAAACACAAGGACTCAATGAACACACCTACGCGTTTCATGCCGAAGCACTTTGTCAAGGTGTACAAGATTCTAAACTATTAGCATTTTTATACCTACCTAGCTTATTCACCGCGCTGCCAAGGATGACGTCATTGGCTTGCGACTACAATTGGAGTCGCGCTGACGCAACGTACAGCCTCATTGGCCCAGCGGATCAGGTGGCATGTTTTTTTTCATAAAACAAACTTTAATCATTAAAACATAAACAACATTAACAAAAAGAATGAAAAATTAAAAAAAAACACAATTAAAATTGGAATATAAACGCTCGTATGCAAATATAAATCAATATATATAATGCAAACCCTTAAGCCACTGATGTTGAAGACCTATATATGAATACGGACAATCTTTAATAGTGACTGTAGACGGACGTTCACAGAGGTACACAATTAGGAGGCTTTATAATGTGAAATTATAATAGGCTTTATTGTGCCTGTTCCTTTTCATCAGGAAAATTATCCAAACACAGGGGGGGGAACAAAGCTTCCATTCACTTGGGAGTATTTCTAGTGAAACACTATGCAATAATTCACATCTCCCTTAGTCAAGCAGTTCTCGCAGCCCCAAAACATATAACATGAAATAAGCAGATATAAGCAGTCTCTTAAGAATAAAAGTCTTATCTGTTTCTTGGAGGGAAAATCTCACTTCCTGGTTCAGTTTCAGGTGTAGTAGTTTTCCCTGTGTCTTGAAAATCAGCTCTGCTGTGCAGAGCTCAAGACCGGTCAGCTCCAGAGATGGGTGTTTTTTTAGTCAGTCTCTCCTGTGAGACTCAAAAACACTGCTCTGTCTCTCCAAAGGTCAGCTCTCAGTCAGAGCTAGGGAGGAGTTACTTCCTGTCTGAACAGACAGGTTTTTGTAAGCAATCTAATCAGGCAGGTGGTGTTTAGTAATTAACTACCACACTGCTAGATTAAAGGCACATTACTGAACAGGGATAAGTCCCCTGTTACATACCTCCCCTGTTTGTGGGAAGCTCGGGCTTACCACGGCCAAAGCCCATCCTTCCACTCTCATTCTAGATATCTCTGTGACTTGAATGAGAGTGGATGGAGGAAGAGAACCCTCTGTCCCGCTGGGATTGGAGCCCTTTCTCCAGTTTATTTTTGTCTCCTCCCGAAGATGCTTGAGATCAGCACTCCTCAGTCGCTCGAGGAGGACTTTTTCCACGTAAAGTCTTTTTATCGCGTGCGCGGTCTTGAGATTTCTGTTGCGTCGGGCACTTCTCTTTTTGTAGACTAAGTGTATGGCAACAGTTGTAGAGCAGTTAGGAATAGCCCTTAGAGTTTTCTGCTCTTGAAGTGGTCTATCTGCAGCTTCTCCACACCACAGAGTCGCCAGTTCAGCTTCTTCAGCTAAGGATTCTTCTGGCTTTGATTCTCCACTCCTACCTCTGTTTTTTGCCTGTTGGGCAGCTGTAGGTTTGGCTAGTGCTTTCTTTGGTGGCTCAAACTTCGTAATTTTGTTTTGAAGTTGCGTGGAGTCCCCAACTCTCACTGTACCCTTGTCCTTATGGGCATTAGTTACTGTAGGATACTGGTGCTTGGGCAGAGCCAATACCTTTTTCCGTATTGGAGGAATCTGTATCAGAGTCTCCTTCATATTCTGGAGCTCTGTAATTTTTGTCGTCAAGGTTGCCGCTGCGTCTGTTTTCTCCTTGGTGTACTGACTCAAGGGAATGGAACAGTCTCTCTGTCTCTCCAGCTCTTGCTCCAGTTTCTGAGCCTTCTCACGCTCCCTCTCATACAGTCACCTGGTATCGAAGCTCTGCTTCCAACGATGCTCTGAAGACATGCAGCGTGGCCTTTAGCTCCTCATACTGCTCTGTGGGGACGTACTGGGTATTCAGACGTTCCTGCAGCGCTTGTACCTCTTTAGCAGCCTGCAGTTTTTCTTCCTGTAGCGTTTGCTGCTTCTCCTCAGCATACTGGAGGTGTGTACGCAGACCTTGCAGTTGGTTCTGCAGTCGGTGCTCTGCGTCAAACTTTTCCTTGACTTCTTCTGTCAACTGAAAATTTTCTTCTTTCAGTTTTAAGTTTTCTCTTTTTAATCTTGAATTTTCTCTTTTTTCAGTCTCTGTATTCTTCACAGAGCAGATCACAGTCATGCCTGGCAATTTTCAGGGCGTCTTCAGGGCTGGTCAAGGGATCGTCACTCACTGGTTCCGGCTCCACTTCCCTGGGATGACTAGCTGAGGGTTCCTCACTGTTAGCACCGGACAGACACTTCTTTGGGGTACACAACTTCTGCCTTGGGCCCTCTGGATATTCGGTTAACCGTGGGACGAATTCTCCATTTTCTCTAGGCTGCAGGGCAACTCGGTCCCCCTTTTCCTCCACAGGATCTGCGGACGTGTCTGTTCCTTCCACGGTAAGTGAAGAACTGCTTTTCTTTTTCTTCATTTTTGATTTGGATGACACCGTCCCTTCAGGGATACTGGGGTCTCCATCTTCATTTGAAGTTTTAGCAGCTTCATTATATACGCCAGGCTTTTCTTGCAGCTGCTTTAGCTGACAGAAATATTTGGTGATCCACTGCTCCCGCTCTGTCTCCTGCTGATCATATTCGTCATCAAAGGGAGCGTTTTTTTCTGTTCGTGCCGAGTTCAGGCACCCCCACCATTCTTGGGGTGTTTTGTGGGTGTGACTCAGTTCGGGTTCCCCATAAGAGATGTCTTCCTCTTTATTGGACTGGAAGGGCCACTCTTCCGTGGGGTAGGGTTCATTACAGGAACGCTGCATCTTGTCCTCCATTTTTAGGCTATCAGGTGTCATTTTCTTCCTGATCTCAGGAGGCGCTATTTCAGCTGTTGCCACTGTATTTGCTAGAACCCCCAATTCTGGTAGTCCTACAGATGGGCATATTTTGCTTGTAGAGGTCGTAGCTCTCACAGGCATCTCTGTAGACTTTTCTTTCTTGGATAATTTTTTTTTTAATATCAGCAGTACTGTGCATGCATTTTCTTTTATCAGGTATACAAGTTGTGCAGTTGCTAGGTAAAAAAGTCTATTTGCTTTACACCATTTTCTTGCAGGGTGCAATCTCCCCGCTTCAGCAACAGAATTTGGTTTTCTGCCTGAGTTAAGTAATTTT
The DNA here is from genome assembly GCF_040206685.1 of Ascaphus truei. Lineage (NCBI taxonomy): Eukaryota > Metazoa > Chordata > Amphibia > Anura > Ascaphidae > Ascaphus > Ascaphus truei. The sequence continues at coordinate 96,000,935 of NC_134487.1, read as the reverse complement.
CAGTCTCATCTTTGGGTATTATGGCATTCACACTTCACACTTTGGGTGTCTGTTTTTGCTCCCAAGATATATATAGGCAGACTTTTTTACTTGCAGAAAAAAACCATTCTTTGCAGTGGACTATTTCTTTCATTCCCGGCAGGGTGACTCAACACTCAGCAATTGGCTTTGAAAAACCTTTTTCCTTTATAGGGCAATTTTACACTCAGCATTTGTTTGCTAAAAATTCCCCTGCTTCAGCACAGACTTTGTATCAATTTTCACACTTTTCTGCATATACTCCATTCACAGCTGGTAGCCCTACACGGTGTGGCAACCTTTATTTGCAAAATCAGTACCCCTCATGGGTCACCATCCGTATTCACTGCTTCAGCGAAACTTTTGAAAACAACAAACACCTATCCCTTTTCAAGGGCTGACTCACTTCTTGAACCCTGACTATGGCTGGAAGGCAAAACCCCTATTTCAATGACCGTATTACACTTTGTGATAGGCCATTAAAGGTTTACCTGCTTCAGCATTCTCTTGGGATTGGGGAAAAGAGTCCATCCGTGGTTTTTGTAAGTTTCAGTGCAGTGTGGTTTCAGTGGTGTGTCCCTTTAACTCTGCCTCTGCTGCATGAGAGGTTTTTTTTTTTCTTTTTTTTGGTTTTTTTCTAAGTTGCTTGTAGGCAAAAAGCATAAAAAAAAATTTCACATAAAAATCTCCGGTCCTTTTTAACTACAAAGACACCTCTTGTCCCACCTCGGACACCATATGTAGACAGACGTTCACAGAGGTACACAATTAGGAGGCTTTATAATGTGAAATTATAATAGGCTTTATTGTGCCTGTTCCTTTTCATCAGGAAAATTATCCAAACACAGGGGGGGGAACAAAGCTTCCATTCACTTGGGAGTATTTCTAGTGAAACACTATGCAATAATTCACATCTCCCTTAGTCAAGCAGTTCTCGCAGCCCCAAAACATATAACATGATATAAGCAGATATAAGCAGTCTCTTAAGAATAAAAGTCTTATCTGTTTCTTGGAGGGAAAATCTCACTTCCTGGTTCAGCTTCAGGTGTAGTAGTTTTCCCTGTGTCTTGAAAATCAGCTCTGCTGTGCAGAGCTCAAGACCGGTCAGCTCCAGAGATGGGTGTTCTTTTAGTCAGTCTCTCCTGTGAGACTCAAAAACAATGCTCTGTCTCTCCATAGGTCAGCTCTCAGTCAGAGCTAGGGAGGAGTTACTTCCTGTCTGAACAGACAGGTTTTTGTAAGCAATCTAATCAGGCAGGTGGTGTTTAGTAATTAACTACCACACTGCTAGATTAAAGGCACATTACTGAACAGGGATAAGTCCCCTGTTACAGTGACCATACAAATGCATGCTTATACAGTATATGATATCATCATCAAGATGCATATAGTTCAGTGAGATAATCACAACAGGGTCAGGGAATAGTTAGAATCTTGAAGTTCATTTGGAAAATGAACCAGTGTACAGGAACATATAAACAAAGCCATAGTCCCATGCAATTTTTCCTGTTTCTACTGGACATTGATGTATATATTGATTAATGATTGGGTGTATGTCTATGAATCATTAGTTGTGGCTGTCGATTGGACACCACTAGGCACATACCCCTCTCTATCAGCACGTATTATCTGAAGTGAACACCATATCAATATCTGGACACTTATTGGATTTATCTATAAGTTCCTTACAAAGCTATATCTGATTATCTGAGCACCACAATACCTACCACTCAATTGCACTCAAGAGTACTGCCTGAGTGGGGAAAATCCATGATTAGTACTGGTACTGCCTATTCTTATCAGGACTTGCATGCCAGTGAGGGCAGAATGGTAGCCACACCCAGCCATGGCTACACTCTCCCTCTGGTGGAATCCAATGGTCCTTCACTTGGAGTCAAATTTGGTGTACCATCTTCTATTTGATAACTTGAAACATAGTAACATCAAACAGTGTTTATTACAGTATTATGCCTGCAGCCCTTGTTCCCCCATACAGGGAAGGAACTACCATTGCTGCTATTACCTGTCTGGCAACCAGGAGGCCTGAGCCTCGGGTGATTGGGGTTCGTCTCGGCGCAGTGCCTCCACCTGCAAGGGATCCCAACTTGGTGAGATAAGCCCCTTACAGGAACAATACCAATAATACACACACTCAGGTATATAATAACAACCTTTACTGAACACACTATAACAGTACCCTGTACCACACAGTATAATAGGCCCAGCCCCGTACCATCAATGAGTGCCCCCAAAGTACATAGGGTGCTTGGCATCAATACACTGATGTCCTTTTCCCCCAATGTCAGGACCCACCCAAAAGTGTAGGAGATAGCGCTATCCTGTGAAGTGTTGGTGCACTTTGTTGGGTACCTGCCCAGGGCTCCAGAACCCGGGTAATGCAGATTAACAAGGGGATCCGTCTGATCCAACATTGTCGTCGTCCGTGATGGCGTCCACCTCCACGTGGGGTGAATTCCGGCGTGGATAATATCACCATACGGGGTCTCTTACAATGGAGGTGGTCTGGTCCCAGTCCACAGGCCGCAATCACCTTGCGATGTCTTCACTGTGTCCCTGACACGAGACAGTAAATGGCAAAGCATCCCTATCTAAGGGACCTTCCCTGCAGCAACCACAAGCTACTGTGTCAGGCCTAGCTGGGCCTAAGGGGGGATATACTAGGCCTAGTCTCAGAGCCACTGGCTTTGAGACACTACCTGCTTGATCCAGCTCCTTTTCCGACTGGCGTGGCCTCTCCATTAGCGCCAAATGCCTATCTCTGCTGCCCGTGATTCCCTTAGCCCTATTGGCCACCTGGCAACATGTGATCTGCAGCCCAGAGGCTCATGGGAGCTGTAGTTCCCCTGCAGAGCTGTGGGTGTAATGGCCGCCGCTTGCACTATACTGCGCATGCGCAAATTGTACAAAGATGGCCACCGCAACTTGGGAACTCACTGCACATGCGCGATGTCTTCTGCGCATGTGCCCGCAACCAGGATGGCCGCTGCCTGCAGTGCCGAACCACCCCGGAGATCCGGCAGCTCCCTGCACAGCTGCAACCCCCTCCCCCCCCCCAAACGCCACCCGCAGTTCCCAATGAGGCCATCTCAGCAGCCGCCCCCCTTAAGCAGTCCGGAGGTAAGAGGCTGACCTGCCTACATGCACATTATAACAAATCCTGCAAAACACAGTACATTACAGTTAAAAATGAAAAACAATCATATCGCTATCTAGACAGAACCCAGGTCCCTCCCAATGGGGAGAACCTAATTACTCAATTTAATGCGCAGGGTTTGGCTTCCTAACCAGTGCCCCAGTACTATCTGGCACAGTAACTGAAAACACCCTTTTTGGGTGCCGCTCCGACACGTACTCCACCCTATCCAAAAATTATAGGGGCATAGCTTGCTATCAACATCTGCAAAGCTTTTGACTTCTGTTATCCGGACCAGACGACTTAAACGCAGAGAACTGGCGTACAAGTGGGAAGCAATTTTTTTCTCACAGACCTTGTATACGCCGATGACATTTTTTTCTTAGCGGATACAGCCCAAGAGGCCCAATAAACTTTGACCGACAGGCAAGCCAATGCAAAGAAGCTCGGATTATCCATGAATACGGAAAAGACAAAATACATTTTTACTGGTACCCAACAGATTCAATTTCAACTGGACGGCAACCCACTCGTGCGAATGGACTCATTCAAATACATACTGTAGGGTCTATTATTGATAGCCAAAACATAGCAGCTATGAACAACATCAAAAGCTGCATCAGTAGCGACACTGCAGCGTTCGCCTCCTTAACGAAATGCTTCTGGAACCAACTGGACGTGACAAATGTAACAAAAATGCAAATTTTTAATACCTCAATATGCACCATTTTACTGTATGGCTCAGAAACATGGACACAACTCAAAAGCGATATGAACCTACTCAAACGATTCCAACTAAGATGTCTACGTAACATAGTCCATATTACGCTACGAGACCGATGGGAAAAATGAAGATGTACGGTTAGCTGTAAAAACCAATCCACAAATCGACCAGTACATTAAGCGACAAAGACTTAGGTGGTTTGGCCACGTCTGCCGTATGGACATCACCAGATTACCATACCAGTGCCTCAACACCACATGACCCATAGACTTGAAAGTGGACCCAAATGCTCCAAAGAAAACGTGGTCGAACCAGTTGGCGCAAAATCTCAAACCGCTCCACTTCACAGTAGATGAAGCCCAAAAAGCCACCCTAAATCGAAATCAATGGCATGGAATAACTAGAGACGTATTGAACATCCTGACGCAGGCCTCCACAATGCTCCTTACCTTATAAAAGATGAAGCAATGTCGTTTACGGAGTATAATCCAAAAAAAAAATTAAATAATAATCCTATCCATATAAATGGATCTGCCTACTTCCACTTATCCATAAAATAAGCAATTCTGTCTTCATTGTGACAGACAGAGGGTGTACATTGAGGTAATACCTTAGTTATTGGCGCTATTCCTATCAGTAACTCCAAATCAGAGTCAGATGACTCACTAGAGAACCCTTCCCAGATATCATCCTCACCTGAACTAAATTCAAAATCAATATCCCCTTCCCACGGGTCATGGAAATAGAGTTCTGATTTCAGCCGATTTTGAGCACACCTCTCGGCCTCTAGCAGAAATCTTGTGCGATGCATGTAGGGGACATTCCCCTGAAACCCAGGGTGCCACCATGGTAGTGATGTGACTGGAGCTGCTTTAGTGGACTCAGACCCTGAAGTGGATTTGGATGAGAACCCTGAAGTGTCCGATCGCATAGACATTGCATATCCACTGCCCCCCATAGGTTAAACTGTCCACAATATCCTCTTCCTCCCCTATGTCATCCCCAAAGTACCAGTCCAGCCATTCCTGAGAAGGTGTTGCAGGTTTTAGAAGGCTCCAAGCCCGCCGTTTAGGGTTCTTCGAAAAGGAGGGTCTTGATAGCACATGGGAGGTGATAGTAGTCGCAAGGTCTGGGGCAGTAAAGTCTCTCAAGTCTCGGTCAGAGTCCTTGGTCTGATGCCCACCCTGACTGGATACCAGTGCTATACTAACAATATGTGGTTCTGCCACGGGCTGAGGCTTTCACCCCATAATATGGTCCTGGTAACGGGCCTGCTGTTCAGGGGTAAGTGTCTTAATACTCAGAGTCGCGGTCTTTTTGCGTTCCAGGTGTACCCATACATGGTCCATAAAGTGTCTCACCCCAGGGGTAGCTGTAGCAGTACTCACCGGAGCGGGAATCGTCCGTTCCTCGTCTGCCCCAGCGGTCGCCTTCCCGACGACATCATCAGGTTCTGATCTCGCGGGATCCTGATAGAGCACGATGTCCCACACCGGAATTACATTGACATCCGGTCTTTGCGTGGGAGTGTCGTTGTCATCCTCCACATAGGGATCGCTGTCTCCGGGTACCTTCTCGCCGGAAGTCTCCATCGGTCCCTGATGGGAGTAAGGAGGGGGGCTCTCACCGCTCTGCTGACTCTGGAACCCTGGTACTTGCCAATCGGGATGCTGGTTTGCCGAGCAGGCCACTAGGAACCGGCAACCATGGGATGCTCCCCCGCTACTCAGGCCGTACCATTGCTGTCATCGGGACCGGACTGCACCATCGCTCGATGTCACAGGTACCGTTGCCATCTTTGGCAGGATCTGTAGTGGTACACGCTGGCTGGCAAAGCAGCACAGACACCCGACCACTGCTTTAGCTTAATGAATGTAGGGACACCTCCATGGGGGCAGGCACCGGAGCATTGCACCATCATCTAAGGCAATCAACAGGCAGCATTTTAGCTCCTGTGCTACGATCGACTGTGGCTCCACCTCACCCCAGGCAATCACCTTACTCATCCTTCGTCGATTCCGGCTCATGGACCGTCTCTGGCACCATCTCTGGGACCGGGTCTGGAACCATCTTGTGAACCGCTTGTATCATCGGGGTACACTGACCCCCTTGAGCATCTGCTGGGACACACGGGCCCTCTGGAATCTCCATTGCTGAGGTAGTTGGTGTATCATCATGGGCCACCCAGGTATTGGGGTCAGCCACATCTGCTGTAGGCCTTAGCAGCGTTGGCTTGAGATAGTGTTCTCCGCACCGTGGACACATAGCTCCCCAGACATGGTCTCCGCCCGGGAAGTCACACTTGGGGCACAGGCACTTTAGATATCGGGTCCCTTCTACCTTCACTAACAGGAGGCCTCCTGGCAGATGGTAGTGGGGGAACTTACAGCTTGCCATCGTTTGCTTTATGGAATTGCATGGAGGGAGTAGAGCGGGTAGAGTAGCAGCTACTCTCTCTCTGCAGTCGCTGAAGAACTGAGGGTGCAGTCGGCTACATCCAACTCCTCCCTTAGCTGAGATGGTCTTTCGGCATTGCCTGTCACAGTGCCCTCTCCCTCTGGTGGAGATTAGAATAGGGATGTACTGAGAAAGGGCGTGACTCTGGTTCCTCTCTGAGCCAGTCACATTGTTTGGGTGCTGTTCTGGCTTTCACGCCAGACCCTTGCAGAACCTTGCAACAATTGAGCATGCAACTTTTCTGCACGCTGCACACGCGCTCTCCTGGCTTGGTGGGAGATGCCATCTTGACTGACGAACTGGTGTGTTCTCGATCAAAACCACCACCATTTTAAATTCACTGTGATACAGGACCACGTGTCCCACATGATTCCGGCTAGAATCCACTCTCTGTAGTTCCTTACAGCACATGGTTTTACTGTCTACGAAGTGTAGGTATACCCCATGCTAGCAAAGCTCCTTCTGATATGCTGCACTCGGTCACAGTCCATTATTAGCATTCTGTGGTTTTACTGTGTGTCAATTGCTAGTGATATGGTATGGTTCTTCAAGCAGAGAAGTATAGGCACATGAATACGGCAGGCACTTCCCCTAATACACCAACCCGACAGTACCTTACACGCCACCATGGCTGGCCCTGACACCCTAGTCTCCTTCAGGTAATCCCGGCCCCTGGCGACTAGATCCCCTCCAGACGTCCTATGAATCAGGTCACAGGGTGACGTTGAACAGCAATAGCACTCTTATCACACACAGCTCGCCCTGTGGATCAGCATAGGCTGCAGTTCACTTGACATAACACCTAGCCTCACTCTCTTTATAGCACTCATTCTGGAAGCGTATCTGTAAACTTCCATCTTTGTGTCGCTGAAAGCCTGTCCTGTTGCTGCAAATCTCAGCAGTGCCTCCAAATGTAACAGTGTTTCCCCTAACCCTATGGGAGATTCCCCTGTTACCAGGTGTATGTTGCATGCTAACTGTTAGCTCACAAGAAGCTGAGGTGTCCGCCGATGTTTGTGTGGACTGCAGAACAGACTTCGGAGGTACATAACGAACATTTACTCCATGGTACTCAGCGCCTCCATCTGCTTTAGGCTCCAGATGTCTGAAGGTAATCTCCCACAGTAGAACAGACTCCTCTCCCCCGGAAGGATTACACACCAGGCAGGAGGTATATATAACAGGAACTGGTTTATTCTTCTGCTCCCAGTGCAGTATCTTGGTAACTCTGCCCAATGCAGTCACAGCTCTGGTCTCAAACATCAGATGGTCCCTGGACATTCACTATGGGTCAAGGGCCCCCGCAGCAGTCCTAGCTCTTCCCTGATCCTCTAGCAGGACCAGGGGTATAGGTCAACACTCACTCTCCCGAAGGGAAGTTAACCTGGGCCTGCCAGTGCACGGCAGCCTGGGTGTGATACCTTGTCTCTCTCAATGGTAGAGACCAACTAACAATTTGGAGATGCAACCCCTTTGAGTACAGTAGGGGGAGGGTACCAAGTCTGAACCCAGCATTGGGTAGAACACAGACCTGATCCAACCTCCTCCCCTGCCACTCAAGAGTACTGCCTGAGTGGGGAAAACCCATGATTAGTACTGGCACTGCCTGTTCTTACCAAGACTTGCATCCCAGTGAGGGCAGAATGGTAGCCACACCCAGCCATGGCTATACATACATACATACATACATACATACATACATGGCAATACCAAGTCACAGCTCTTTAAATCCCACTGTCTCTTTCATTGGTTGCTCCATAAAGTCTGCCATTCAATCTCACTAATTTAAAGTAGTAGTACAACCTAGAGGCTCAAAAACAAGTTGTTTTTTTTTTAAACCCATAAAGTTACTTTCTTGTAAACAAATAATATGAATCGGGGTTTGTCTGGAACACTTTAATCAAGCCTCGCAGCTACTAGTGTCTATCGCTGTGACTGATGATGGCCTCATAATGACATTGTAAACAAAAGAACAAAGCTAAGCCAGCAATGTTAATGACTATACAATGTCTACTAATCTAAAGATCATTAGTCAAACATCGTAAGACCATTTGTTTACCATAGAAATGTTCAAAGTTAAAATTATTTGAAAAATATTATACTTGTCTGATTTATTTATCTACATTTAACGTATCTAACTTGACACTGTCCTCAGGTCACTTTTGTCCTAGCTCGAACTGCCCTATAAAGGGATGAGCAGTGTATGTATTGTTTTGTCTTTGCTGTTGTAAGTTCATGTTAAAGACTCTTATGGAAATCACGAAGTTTACAATACCTATGTACTGTATATTGGATGAGTTTGCTGAACTAAGAATTTCTGAGTTGCAGTTTCCATCTGCTTCATATTTTAAATTACATGTATTAACTATGTTAGGCTTGCAAGCCTTTAGTACAAACAGCAGCATGGCAAACAATAGGGAATTACAGTCTACTTTGTTTTCTGTTGATATATCTGTATGTTTTAAATAAATGTAACTAGTACTTGAAGAATCAAAGACATTAAAAATGACATAAAATACTACAAATAAGAAAGCCTGTTTGGTGTTTTTTAAGGACACTCTTGGAAAAGGTGCAAAGTAATTACCCTATTTCCCGAATTCTAAGACGCACCTTTTTTTCGATTTTCAAATGTCTGAAATCGGAGTGCGTCTTAGAATCGATGTATTAAAAAAAGCGTCTACAGTTCTAACCCCCTCTTTTCACTTAGCATGTTTCAGGAGAGGTCCTATGTCAGCGGAGGACGAAGTGTGCGGCACGGACAGGAGAGGTCCCACATCTGCAGATGGTTGAAGATGGATAGCGGGCAGATTGCGGTGGCAGGACAGGTCCCAAGTCTGCAGGGGAATGAAGATAAGAAGACAGCGGGTGTGCGGTGGTGGTGGCGGCTAATAGATCATAATAGCAGGAGCAGAGCGGCATAGGGGAACGGCTTGGGAGATACACACTGTAACACTGGAATTTGACCGGTGTCTGACTTCTGGTTTCAGTGTGCACCTCCCAAGTCGTTCCCCTATGCCTCTCTGCTCCTGCTCAGCTCTCCTGCTATTATGATCTCCTGCCGCCGCACCCCACCGCACGCCCGCTGTCTTCTTATCTTCATTCACCTGCAGACTTTGGACCTGTCCTGCTGACGCACACCCACCCGCTGTCCATCTTCAACCATCTGCAGACGTGGGACCTTTCCTGCCGCCACCGCCCGCTTCATCCTCCGCTGAGATGGGACCTCTCCTGAAACATGGTAAGTGAAAAAGTAATTTTCCTCGATTGTAAGAGTCAAATCGATGGTGCGTCTTACAATCGAAGGCGTCTTACAATCGAGGAAATACGGTATATTGAAAATCAGACGTTAAATCCTGTTTAATTTGTAATAGTGATTATGGTGTTTCTGTAATCAGAACATTGAGATAACCACAGATAAAATCAAGAGTTTTGTGGGACATAGATATCAAGGCAAAATTGGTGCAATTCTGGGGCAAAACCTTTGCTCCATATGTATGTATCATGCCACAAAATGCATTTGTTTGCCCCCAAACTACGCCACTTTTGAATTGAAACATATGCTTGTGTGTCTCAAATGAGCTTAACCCCTTCACTTCTCTAAGGGCCGTTAGTGCACTACGTGTTGATAAAAGCTTGTAAACTAAAGCTAATCCCATAATGTAGTAATTACAACTTAAAAGAATTTACAACCTTCAGCAAGCATTGATATAGGCTTTTCCCTTTGACTCAAATGGGGAAACTATTTAAGATAACAAATAGTTAGATTCAGAATATGACTTGAATCCCAGGACTCTCCTAACATACTGTATGTATAGTCATCTTCACCTTTTTTAATTCTAGTGTGAAATATGGATAATATATATAGCGGTGGATGGTCCAGCTATCTCTCTACCTTCCCCTGTCACGTAAGTTCTAATAAGATGTAGGCAGTGACAAACTATCCAATGGGGGTTTACCACTCCTCACGCTGAATTCCTCAGTGACAGGAGTGGAGTTGATACAGGGATCTGTGATAGCCAATGGTGGTGCAGATACTGGGTCCTCTCTCTTTGAGCTGCAGGAAGGAAGTGCCTAAATTATAGCTTGAAGTTCAGCCCCTTAAGAGTGAGACCTGCAGGTTGTTCGAACCTGCCCCTGCATGGGGTCGGACGTGTTGGAAATGTCTCCTCCCAGCCGGGAGTGAGCATGTGCTCAGCCCCTCATGGGCTCAACACATAACCTAATCAAGCTAGGCATCACCATTTCCCGCAGGCCAATACCATCCAGAAGCCAGGGGTCTACCTTACCAACTGGAGCATACGCTGAAATATCAACAGCAGTGGCTGCTGTAATAAAGAACATCCTCATTTGTACTTCTGGCTTCGCTGCAGTCTGTATGGAGGGAGGTAACTGAGAGTAAGGATTGTCATAGCGCGGACCGCCTTCAGCCTTGCTTGAGCCCCCTATGTCTGGAGGCGCTGACACCGAGAAGGAAAGAACCAGAGCGATCACTAAGAGTCTACCCTGTACCCCACACACCATCGTGGGAAACGCATCTCTCCTGTAACACGCAGGTAACAAGCACCACACCAAGACATTGGATGTTGTGATAGGTTAACAAATTGTTCTTTCTTAGTATGGGTTGCCATATGTTGAATAATTACACCATCCTCTGTTTACTTGTTTTTAATGTACCCGCAATCCCCCTGATCTGTGCTGCACATCCCCACCTGTGATTTAGGTTACGGATTTTTCAGGTGTGGGGCGTTTTTTCTCACATACTTTGAGTGCCGATACGTCACGGAGAGAGGGGGGTCTTGTGGGTGTCACGGGAGACTCCAGTGGCAGGTAGGATCTCGGTGGCTGGAACAGCAGGAGCGTAGTATGGGTCACAAGCAGAGGTTTGAGGCAGGCGGCAGATAGCGTAGTCAGGTAACAAGCAGAGGTCGGCAACGAGGGGAGAAGGAACATGTCTGGGAGCAGGGACTGAGACCGGGGAACAAACAGGGACAAGCCAGATTACCAGCAAGGGCCTTTACTATGAACAGAATCAAATACAGGACTGGTACAGGAACAGATCAGGATCAGAGACAGAAGCATGTGCATAGGAGTCTGACTCAAAACAAAGGCAAGGGAACAAACAGGAAGCAGAACTATAAAACAGAGAGAGGAGCAACAAGAAGACAGACAGACAGACAGAGGAACCCAGAGCAAACAGAAAGCAGCAGCACACCCGGTGGACAAGGAAAGAACTATGGCTAGGCAGGAGGTCTAGGAGACCCTGACATTACTCCCCCCTCTCGAGAGCGTTCTCCGGACGATCCTCCAGGCTCTTCCCGGAGGCCTTGATGAAAAGTGGACTCAACGTGACCCACCTCTGGTGGTTTGTCAGCGGGCAGAGGGTACTCCACAGGTACAGACTGAAAAAGTCCATCAGAAAGCAGACAGAGGAATTCAATTCTCTCTCGCAACAGTCGAATGTCAGGATGCATTAACCCAAACGCCAGAGAATCTGTGAGCAGAAAGCTTGACTTTGCAGTGTAGGTCACAGGCTCAGCAGAGGACGCATCAGATATTCGTAGATAAACGGAAGAACGTGCGCTTGTCTTCACAGCGGGAGCAGAGGAGCCAGTAGATCCTCCTGACAACCCTCCAGGTTTAGCAGGGTGTCCCCGATGGAAAGCCGACTCACGATGGCCTTTGGACAACACTCCATGTTTCGCAGGAAAATAGTAATCAGCAACGACTCCGGACAACCCTCCAGGCTCTTCAGGGAAACCTTGATGGAAGGCCAACTTAGTGTGTACGTCACGTGCTGATGGGAAATCTGTGAGAGGTGCATTTATCCTCATCACAGGAGCGTAGGCATCAGCATCAGGTACATTAGGCATAGCAAGGAACTTCACAAGGGATCCATCTAGCGTAATAGCAGGGGCATCGGGAACAGATACATCAGGCTCTTCACATGCATCAGTGGGGACAAATAGTTCACTTTCCGTGGTCTCTTTTTGTGACCAACATATCTCTTTTAGTTTTGGAATCAGGAACTTCCCAATGGGTACATTCAACTCACAGGGGCATGGACATCAGGAACATGGGCCTTAAGAACGGGTGCATCAGACTCTCCATACAAGTCAATGGGGACATTAAGTTCACTCTTCGTGGTCTCTTTTTGTGACTGCCGTTTTGTGGTATCACCTAAATTCTTATTAAGACCAGCTATTTCAGTTTTTAGCTCTTGAAGCTGTCCTTCTGCACTTCTTTTCCAATTCAATGCAGTTGTCAGTTCAGCTTCTTTGGAGTTGAGTCGCGACTCCATATCTCCCAGCTGACTCAGAGTAAAGCTTAAATGTGTTTCATCTTCTTTATTTCTGATCTGCAGCTGCCGGTACTCCTCCCGGACCTTGTCCAGCTCCAGCCGGATCTTATCACGGGCTGTGTGGTCCAATAATTTGCAGGCATCGGCCATTTTGACCTCATAGCACATTGTCAGGCCAGCCACTTGACAGACGGACACCTCCTCTCTCTCCTCCTTTTTGGCAAGCTGTGTCTTGAGCTCAGCGATCTGTGCCTGCAGCGCTGTGAGTTGCTGAGATGTGTGTTCATCTGCTAGCTTTAACTCCTCCATTTTTAGGCATTGCTGCAATTTCCACTCCTCAGCGAGAGACCCCTGGTTGAGTGCATCCTGCAATTCTCTTCTCAGGGCTTTCATCTCTTCACTGTGATCATTTTGAGCTTGCTTCCAAGCATCCCTCATCACATCTTGGAGCTCTGCAAATTCCTTTGCTAGGGTCTCAGCAGCTTGTCTTTTCCATGTCTCTTTCTCGTGGGTGTACTGGCTGGTATGGATGGAGCAGTGTCTGTGCTCCTCTAACTCTTGTTTCAGTTTCTGGACCGCCTTGTGCTCCCTCTCATACAGGGTCACCTGGGCTCTAAGCTCCTCCTCCAGCAAGGCTCTGGTTATGCTCAATGTGGCCTTCAGCTCCTCATGCTTCTGTGGGGACACACTGGGTACTCAAATACTCTTGCAGCATCTTTACTTTGTAGGCAGTCTGGAAACTTTCTTCCTGCAGAACTCGCTGCTTTTCCTCAGCATTCACCCGTTTCTCCTTCGTGTCCTGCAGATGTGTACGCAGTTCTTGCAGCTGACTCTGCAGCATATTTTCTGCTTGTGTGCACTGCTCCAGGGAGACACGTTCTTCTTGCAGCACTCTCTCTGCATTCTGCAATGCTGTCTGCACATCTAACTTTTCCTGGGCCAACTGTTTCTTCTCCTCTCCTAATTCATGGAGTTTCTTATCTCCTTCACTGACTTGGACATAGAGATTCTTGCACTCTCGGGTTACCGTTTCAAAACTGCTATTTAACCCTTCGAAGATCTCTCTCAATGAACATAGTTCTGTGTTGAAGTGGCAACTCTTCTCCTCAGAGGTTTCCAACTGTGTGCCAACTTGAGCCATGAAACTCTGGTACTGGGCATTATCAGCGTAGGCCTTCTCCAGCTTACTTGACAGGATCACCCTGTCCTTCTCCAACTGATCTTTTTCTTTCTCCTGGAGAACACACTTAGCAATTGCTGAGGATAGACAGCTTTGTAGTGCAGCCTTGGCTTCTTGCTCTTTATCTAAATGTCAATGAAGACAATGAATCTCTTTCCATGCAGATTGAAGTGTCTGAGTTAGAGCATCTTTTCTTTAATTAAATACATCTTTCTTTTCTTCCACTATTCATGGGATAAGTCTGTGAGTTAGATCAAAGGAGGTAATGCACTCACATTTTATGCAGTCAAGCAGGCATTTCGGTTACTGAGTTTAACCACACTGATGTTACAGGTTCTCTGTTGACAGGATACTTCCGGCAGTGCAGACCGTCTCCAACGATAGGGTCCGCAGTGTTGTACAGAGTCACCGTTAACAGGATACTCTCAATAGAACAGATATAAACCAAAAATAGTGTGATACTGTATAAGTAGGTATCAATAGAGTGGTAAAGCAGAGTGTGCACTCACATTTTATGTGAAGATATATAGGCTTGTGGTTGTTAAAAGTGACCAACTTATACGGGTGGTTCTGGAATAGCAGGTTAATTTCAAAAAGAGAAAAAGAGAAAGGACGCAGGAAAAAAGGAAAAAAATCTTTATTTTATGATTATGAGTTACAAGAGAGACTAGATCTCCTAGAAAAAAACATTGGAGCCACAAAGAAATCTAAGTTTGCTCGTGACAAAAAGGATTATGCCACGGGCAAAATTAGAAACTGGGGAAGGAGTGATATTTCAAATGACAACAAGAAACAACCCTATGTCCCTCAAAGAAGAGATCCCTCAAGGGAGAATCATCACTCCACTAATTTCAGAGAAAATGACCAAAACAAAACAGGCTATAGTTATAGAATAGATAGAACACCACCGAGATATACCAATAAAAACAGAACACCCAATAGAGAAAACAAAAGGGATAAATCTCCATACAAAGAAAAACATGATAGACATCAACATAAAACACATAGAAGGAGGTCCCCCATCAATAAAAAAAAGTCCGGTGAGAAATAAAGAAATCCCATTAAATACTAAAGAGAGAACATCTAATAAAGAGAAATTAGTATCACCACACAAATCACCAAGAAAACATCAATATAAACAAAACCATAGGGAAGAGGATGGGGAAAGACCATCCACTTCAAGACCACAATATGTATCATCAAAAATACATCAATATAAGCAAAATCATAGAGAAGACGATGGGGAAAGACCATCCACTTCGGGGACTTTTTTAGAACATAGGGGTGTACACCCCACAGAGTCAGAAAGATATCAACATCTAAAACAGCCAAAATTTTGGGAACACACCAATCGATATTCACCTCTGAAAGAAGAATATCTGATAGACACCACAATAAAGAGAAAAAAAGAAAAGCGTAAACTCAGACGAGGAAGAAGAGGAGGAAGGTCTGCAAAAGAGACAAAAATAATAGAAAGCAAAGGGATCTTTAACCTTAGCAAATTACAGCTCTCTCAGGATCAAGTAAAGGTCCTGAACAAAGGACTTAAATTTGCTCCCACAACAGGCCCAAGTGCATTCGATTTATTCATTGATGCCAACAAATATCTTAGGAAATTAACGATAAAACGCCATTTCCTAAAAAGAAAATCTGAAATGCCATGCGTGGCCCGCATTACTAGCATTTCTAATATAGAAGAAGGGTACAAACATACTAATCTGAAAAAGAAATCCACCTTTTATCCCAGCCAAGATAAGTGGAATTTCTCTGATACGTTTTATAATTTGATTACTAAGGATTTTGAAGCACTAACAGAAAACTGCCAAAAGAATAAAACAGGAAAAAATTACTTTTCAGTAAAAGAAAATAATACATTAAAAGATCTATCAAATAATAGTGAGATTGTGATAAAATCGGCTGATAAGGGTGGAGGCACGGTCATTATGGACCGTGCGTACTATCTGGAAGAATCCACACGTCTTTTGAGTGATAGCAACACATATACTAAATTAACAAATAACCCTACGAAAAATATACTTAATGATCTACATGAACTATTAATCACAGCAAGAGATGAAGGTATAATTAGTAATAATGAATTCCCTTTCCTCTACAATAGTACTCCCAAAATCCCTATTTTTTATTTTCTCCCTAAAATTCATAAAGATTTAAAAAAAAAAAAAAACAGGAAGACCCATTATAGCGGGAATTGAGTCCTTGACATCCAATCTGTCCCAATACATAGATATATTTCTACAGCCGTATGTTGTGAACCTACCCTCCTACCTACGTGACACCACACACATTCTGAATATTCTAAAAGAAATGAAATGGGCCGATGAATATATTCTTTGTACAGTTGATGTATCTTCATTATATACGGTTATTAATCACGATCTAGGCTGTGCTGCTGTTGAGCGACTTTTAAAACAAGAAAAAACACTTAAAGAAAACCAGATAGATTTTATCATTAAGAGTATTCGTTTTATCCTTACTAACAATTATTTTCTTTTCGACAAGTCTTTTTACCTCCAGATATGTGGCACCACCATGGGTACAAGGTTTGCGCCTAGCTATGCCAATATTTTTTTGGGAATGTGGGAACAAGATTTCATTTTCCACAATAATCCCTTTGGCGCAAACCTTGTCCTATGGCGGCGCTATATTGATGATATTGTTTTTATTTGGAATGGGACTGAAGAGATATTAAAGTCCTTTTTAAAATATATTAACACAAATGATTTTAATCTTTCTTTTACATCAACTATTAGCAATTTGGAAATTTCTTTTTTAGACCTAACTATATATATTAAAAATAACTGTATTCAGACCAAAACATTTTTTAAAGAAGTTGACAGCAACAATTTTACTTTGACCAGTAGCTGTCACCATAAGTCCTGGTTGAACAATATTCCTACAGACCAACTAAGACGTATCAAGAGAAACTGTTCAGAAACAAGGTTTTATCATGAACAAGCCACTATCTTGTAGAAAACATTCGTTGAAAGGAAGTATAATAACACTCTTTTAAAAAATGCACGGAAAACAGTAGATACTATGGACAGAAGTAGTCTTTTATTAACAAAAGTATATATCAGGTAACCAAAGGGTTAACCACTCAGGCGCTCCAAGAGTCAGTATGATAGCTGTGTCCTGCTGCAAAATAGATAAAGTCATGGCTAATCTCCAAAACAAACCTGTGAGCAAAAGCCTCTCCTCCTAACAATTAGCTCTCCATAGAGCACAAGTGATATTGTATATGGAGACTCACGGTTGTAGGAGCAGTAGAAGCTGGTTGATGAAGGAGAATAAAGCCGCAAACAGACAACCTGCACACCGCCAGGAAGCTCCTCTGTACCGGTGATAGGTGTTTACCCCACAGTTGCTGAGTGGACAGGTGATACAGCTACCCGGCGTGTCACCGATGACGAATTGCAATAGTAGACACACCTCCCGCCGGAGGTAGAAGCGATGCACTGCCGTAGAAGGAAGCCGCAAGCAGGCAGAAGTGGTGAATGAAAAGCGTTTATTGGAACATCATGGTAAAATTCTGGCGGATCCTCTGACGTGTTTCAGCCCAGTGGGCCTTTGTCAAAGAGTGATCCACAAAGAGTGATCCACCAGTGAACAGGTAACCCTAATATGGAGTGTCAAACCCAGAACACCTGTAAGGTCTAATCACCAGCAGGTGTCTGTGGTGACATCACCATACAAGGAGAATGATACACATCAATAAAAAACAACCAGGTTCAATTTCATAGTGCTAAATACATGTGAACTGTTTGAAAAAAAACATATATATAACAGAAATCTGAAACTGGTAATCATTAAAATAAAAATAGGCAAAGCCAGACAGTACCATTGATATCATGAAAACATTAAAAATATTATAAGCAAAATAATCCATATATTATGCATAATGAAGATAGCAGTGGACAAAAAAATAAAAATAAGAGTGTTATAGTGCAACATACTCAGTAATACATAAATAAACCACATATGAAAAAAACATATGGAAAAACATGGAAAAACGGGGAAGGGAAAGGGGTGGGAAGGGAGAGGGGGAGGGGAGGGGGGAGGGGGAGGGGGAGAGGGTAAAGGAGGGGGAGGGGAAGAGGGGGAGGGGGGAGGAAGGGGAAAGGAGTGGAAGGAAAAGAGAGACAATGAAAGGCATAATTGACAATATTAAAGGAAATGTTGCAATTCCCAGTCAATGTTTAATCCATGTGGATGTAATGTATGGAGAGCAAAAATCCAGTGCATTTCCCTTCTATTTAAAAATTGGAGTCTATCTCCACCTCTAACATTGATGGGACATGTTCAATACCAATAAATTTGAAATTGGTCATGCCACCCTGTGGGCACTCCGTGAAGTGCCTAGACACTGGGTGTGTGACATCTTGTTTCATAATCAATCTAGCGTGTTCAGAAATTCTTGTTTTCAATGACCTGATGGTTCGACCGACGTACTTCTTATTGCACCCACATATGATGACATATACTACGTAACTTGTATGACAGTTAGTGAAAGTCCTTATTTTGTATCTATCCTTGGGGTACAAAGTATGCAACCTTTTTGTAGGGACAACGAATGGACACCACTTACAAAAACCGCATCTATAAAAAGCTTTTGGTATATTACCCAAGGGTTTATGTTGTTTAGATTGAAATAAACTTCTTGAGACTGAAGTAGCCAATGTGTTCGCCTTTTTAAATGCGAATCTAGGACCGCACTTGGTGATGGAGTCTAGATCAGGATCTAGTTTAAGAACGTCTCAATGTTTAAAAACAATTGTACGTATTTGCTGTGCTTGTTTATTAAATTTTGTAATAAATAAAGGATTATCTTGAACCTTAATTCATTTCTGTTTTTTATGGTGAACTAAATTGGTACAGTCCATAGCTTCGGCATTAACATAAGCTGCATGTACATCATCTAAAGAATAACCCCTTGCCAAAAATTTGGAACTGAGTTCCTTTGAGTGTTTCTCAAATGAGTCCTTATTGGAACACAATCTTCTATATCTTTGAAATTGGCCCTAGGGGATGCCTCGAATAAGGGATCTTGGATGGCTGCTTTTGGTGTGTAAATAGGAATTCCTGGAATGTGGCTTAGTAAAAATGTCAGTTTGTATAATCATATCAGGATCACCATGGAGTGTCACGTCAAGATAGTCGATAGAATGTGTATCAGTGTGAAACGTAAATTTCAAATTTATATCATTAGTATTAAGATTATGAATAAAAGAGTGTAAAGTATCCAACTCACCGTGCCAAATGAAGATCAGGTCATCGATATACCTTTTGTAAAAAATAGACCCATAAAAAGATTGGCATATGAAGGAGCAAAAGAACTCCCCATAGCCGTGCCCCGTTTTTGAAGATAGAATTCAGAGTCAAACAAAAAGTAATTGTGTGTTAATAGAAACAAAATAGAATCAGTGATAAATGAAACCTGTGCTATAGAAAGTGAAGAAGATTCAAGAGAGTGATAAATGGCCTTTAACCCGTGCTGGTGTTCAATGATAGTATATAAGGACGTGACATCCATGGTGACCCATCTGTATCCATCTCTCCAGGTAATATCCTTCAGTGCGATTAAAAGAGCTGTGGTATCCTGAATATAGGAAGGCAGAGTTTGTACTATTGGTTGGAGGAACCTGTCAACGTATCGGGAGACACCATCCCCCAAAGATCCAATGCCTGAGACGATGGGTCGCCCAGGGGGGTTCTCAAGGGATTTATGGATCTTTGGGAGATGGTGAAACACCGGCACAACAGGATGTTCACAATTCAAAAACTGTCTTTCTTTAATACTCAAAACATACAATATGTCCCCCAATTCCAACAGACTCTGTAAATCTTTAATATAATTCATGGTGGGATTTGTCTTCAATCTTAGATAAAAATTATCGTCACTTAACAACCTTAGAGCTTCTTCTTTATATTTGAGGGCTGATTGAACCACAATGGCGCCCCCTTTATCTGCCTTTTTTATAATAATTGAATTATCATGTCTTAAAGTATCAAGGTCAGTCCTCTCCTGTCTAGAGAGATTGTCAAATATAGGTGATGAAAAGGAAAAACCTTCAGCCAAAATCCTAAGGTCTCTGTCAACCAACCTCTCAAATGCAGATATACAGGGACCCTTGGAGCTGTAGGGAATAAACAATGACTTTCTCTTAAGACCGGCGTCTGTGTGACCAAAAAATGGGGAGTCTGATGTGTCCTCAGTACAACCTTCTTGGTAAAGGGACTTCATCTCAAGATTGAAGACATCTTCCCTAAAGGAACATACATTGAAATTTGCCGGTTCACCATCAGTGTCATGTATATCAGTATCCATAGTCAAATTAACATTATCTTTTTTTCAAAACAATTTCTTAAGTGTTAGTTTCCTAGTGTATTTTTGGAGATCAATAATTGTAGAAAATAGATCAAAATCCTCATGGGGAGCAAAATTAAGTCCTTTGTTCAAGAGTAAAGTCTGCTGTGGTGTCAGAATTGTGTCTGAGATGTTAATAACATTACTTTTAGACGGGTCTAGAAGTATTTCTTTCTCTTGCTGTCGGAGCCAGTGAGTCTTCCTGTTCTTCTTCCCCCTTCTGCACCTCTTCCGTTTTTTGCCTGTGTATTAGTTGTATTTGGAGGGGGTCTAGGTGGGTCATCACGTGAGCTCGTTATATAACTTTTATTGAAAAAACCACGTTCAGAATCTTTGTTGTCTTGGTGTCCATGTTTAGAAAAGGACACTGATGGTCTATCAGTTGTATCTGAGGAGTCAGTATCAAAGCTAGATCTACGGTCTGAATGTGGTGATTTCAAAATGGATTTTGTATTTGACCTTTGATCAACATTATCTTCATCATGTGCCCATTTGTGAGGTGTGGAGTGAGAGGGATTTCTAGATCTGTTAAAGTCCCGAGTGGAAACCGGTCTTTCCCAGAAGTACACCTGTTTTTTTTCATAATCAGTTCTATCTCTTGAGAATTTTTCTTGTTTTTTCAAAATAACCCCTTTCTCCATTTTTTCAATATTCTGAAGCTAAATGTTGTCATTATGTGGGAATTGTTCCATGGAACTGAATCTACTGAGCTCAGTTTTCAGAATATTAATTTCTTTAGCTAAGATTGCCTTGTCACTAATTTTTGTGCGTATTATGAGTTCTATAAGCTGCATTGAACTCTCATCCAATATTTTTCTCCAATGGAGTTCAAACTCTTTGCTAATGAATCCAAAGGAGGGCATCTTTTTCATGCGTAAGCCCCTAGGGATGCGTTTCACCCTTATATAGTTTTCTAACGTTGTTATGTCCCAAAAGAGTCTTATATCTTGAGTGAATAACCGTTCTAATCTGACAAAATGGTGTATAAGATCCGAGGGGCTGTCACATGTGATGTTCTCAATCACCTCATCAAAAACCCTTTGAGCTTTTTTCACTCTCTCAGAGTTATTCTCACAGTCCTGAACATGTGTAGTACTTTGTAGAACCACTGCTTCCTGCTCTTCATCCATATTCACAAAATATAACTAAATCAAAATAGTCATAAAAAATGGATATTTGCTTTGTTAGTAAAAAAAATAAATGCTTATGAAATAACAATCACCACCAGCCTTGCTGCAGTTAATAGACTCTCAGCAAACATATCAAGTCCAAAGTCAATAAATAACACAATCTTCTTTGAGTTTCAGAGACTCTGTGCAGCCTGAAAACTCATACAAGTATATATCAGGTAACCAAAGGGTTAACCACTCAGGCGCTCCAAGAGTCCGTATGATAGCTGTGTCCTGCTTCAAAATAGATAAAGTCACGGCTAATCTCCAAAACAAACCTGTGAGCAAAAGCCTCTCCTCCTAACAATTAGCTCTCCGTAGAGCACAAGTGATATTGTATATGGAGACTCACAGTTGTAGGAGCAGTAGAAGCTGGTTGATGAAGGAGAATAAAGCCGCAAACAGACAACCTGCACACTGCCAGGAAGCTCCTCTGTACCGGTGATAGGTGTTTACCCCGCAGTTGCTGAGTGGACAGGTGATACAGCTACCCAGCGTGCCACCGATGACGAATTGCAATAGTAGACACACCTCCCGCCGGAGGTAGAAGCGATGCACCACCGTAGGTTGTTTTTTATTGATGTGTATCATTCTCCTTGTATGGTGATGTCACCACAGACACCTGCTGATCATCAGCTGGTGATTAGACCTTACAGGTGTTCTGGGTCTGACACTCAATATTAGGGTTACCTGTTCACTGGCGGATCACTCTTTGACAAAGGCCCACTGGGCTGAAACGCGTCAGAGGATCCGCCCGAATTTTACCATGATGTTCCAATAAACGCTTTTCATTCACCACTTCTGCCTGCTTGCGGCTTCCTTCTACGGCGGTGCATCGCTTCTACCTCCGGCGGGAGGTGTGTCTACTATTTTATTAACAAAAGAAAAAAAGCCAATAAAGGACAATTTAATTCCATTCATAACAAGGTACAATAGAGAATCTGATAAAATACAAAAGATTATCAAAAAACACTATCACATTTTAAAAGTAGATTCTATTTTGGGATCCTTTTTGGAGGATCGTCCACAGGTGGTCCTTAGTAGAGTGAAGAGTCTTAAGGATTCCATAGCACCAAGCGCCCTAAAGAAAATAAAGAAATCATGTGGAACAGATAAATGGTTACCATCTCTACCATCTCTACCAAAGGGTTTCTATAAATATAGAATGTAAGAATGGGCAAGAAAAAACTGATACTTTCAGTTCCCACCATACAGGCAAATGTTTTAAAATTAAATCTTTTATAAACTGTAAAAGTACACACATCATATATATGCTAACTTGTCCATGCGGGCTACAATACATTGGAAGAACTACCCGCCCACTCCGAACTAGGATTCTCGAACACTTACGTAACATTAATTTAGGGATGGAAAATCACAGTGTCCCCCTACACTTTAAAAAATATCATAACTCCAATTATACAGGTTTAAAATATATTGGCTTTGAACATGTACAGACACATTGGAGAGGGGGAGACAGAGTTAAACAACTATCACAAAGAGAATCCTTCTGGATCTTTGAACTAAAAACCCTATACCCTAAAGGTTTAAATGCTGATTTTGATTTCAATGCATTTTTAACATACATGTGATATTTTAGTGTGACTCTTCTAGAACTATATGCTTTTACTTTTTATCAAGATATTATTTGTGTTAATGTATGTAATTTATTACTTCATTATTTCAAATCCTTACATAACTTATTTATTATTTATATATATTTATCTATTCACTATGCCACTTATGTATAGTTAACTTAATTATAGGACAGCTATTATGTCCTTTTAGCTGTTATTCACTTCACATATATCTACCCCTTATTACCTTTTCACTAATGTCACTTTAATACTCCTGTTGGGGCAGCCAACCTTTAGGTAGCATATTATGGTACACATTTAATTACTCACTGTGTCACTTATTTACTGTCTAGCTCAATATGGGACAGCTAATATCACTTTATCTTTCATATTTAACTCCTTATGTGCTGCGTGCTGATCACAGACACTTTCTATATCTGTCAACATGTTCACGTGATGATATTCACATTACATACATTTGCTACACTTATTCTTTGTAATTATACATTTTTTTTATGATGAGGTAGAGCTTTGGGCGATATAATGTGTCTTATTTAACCCCTTTACTCTTCTATCACTTACCACAACTTTGTGCCGTTCGTGTGTGGGGTGTAGGCACCTCACATACAATCCACGTTGTATCTACGTGATGACGTCACAAAACCGACGTCGCGCTACAGTTTAGAACGCACAGACCAATGGAACGCAGTGCGCCACCAATGGAAGCCGGATAAATGAAAAAAGGCGCCAATTTCAAAAGTACTTATAGGGAAAAGGACAGCAGGACTTTTAGGAACCCCCTGGAAGAAGTCTGCTAAGATGAAACGCGTTGGGACATCTTTCACTTACCTTACGGAATGCACATTGATACCCTGTCAACCAAGACCTATGCCAAACTAGGGGTACTTTACAGGAACAAATCCTCCCTAAGTCTCCTGGTCAGAAAGCGTATCGCACAGCAGATGCTAATGCCAATTATTGACTATGGAGACATAGTATATGGCATGGCACCTCAAACCCACCTTAGCAAACTTGACACCCTCTACATTTCAATTTGTCGTTTTGTTCTCCAATGCAACTACAACACACACCACTGCGAAATGCTCAAAGAACTAGATTGGTCATCACTAGAGTCTAGGCGCAAAGTTCACCTTTCCTGTCTTGCCTTTAAATTCTTTATGGGCAAGCTACCCAGCTATCTGAACAAGATCCTCACCCCTACCACATGCAGCACTTATCACCTGAGATCAGACTCCAAAAGACTGTTCATGGTCCCAAGGCTCAACAAAGTATCCGGCCGTTCCTCCTTGTCTTACCGTGCACCCCAAAACTGGAACAACCTACCAGAGACTCTCACATCCACCACCAGTTTACGTTCTTTCAAATCTAAGGCTCTCACATTTTAATCTGGTCTGTAACTGTTTCATTCGCCCATAATATATATTTTCTTTAACTGTGCATGCAATGTCTTGTATATAATGTATACCCTGTTCATTTATGTAACTGTATTTGTAACCATGTATTATTTGTCCTAACTCTGTGCCCAGGACATACTTGAAAACGAGAGGTTTATTGGGAGTTTGGATCCAGTTGCTTTATTTAGCTCCCTCTGGATATCTTATTGCTATACTGTTTTTATGCCCAGTTTGTCACGAGCAAACTTAGATTTCTTTGTGGCTCCAATGTTTTTTTGTAGGAGATCTAGTCTCTCCTGTAACTCATAATCATAAAATAAAGATTTTTTTCATTTTTTCCTGCGTCCTTTCCCTTTTTCTCTTTTTGGAATTAACCTGCTATTCCAGAACCACCCGTATAAGTTGGTCACTTTTAACAACCACAAGCCTATATATCTTCACATAAAATGTGAGTGCACACTCTGCTTTACCACTCTATTGATACCTACCTATACAGTATGACACTATTTTTGGTTTATATCTGTTCTATTGAGAGTATCCTGTCAACTGTGACGCTGTACAACACTGCGGACCCTATCGTTGGAGACAGTCTGCACTGCCGGAGGTATCCTGTCAACAGAGAACCTGTAACATCAGTGTGGTTAAACTCAGTAACCAAAATGCCTGCTTGACTGCATAAAATGTGAGTGCATTACCTCCTTTGATCAAACTGTATTATACAATATTACACTATTGTGTGTTTTTTCCCCCTTTTTCTATATACTCTGATGAGATTGTGCGCATTTGGAACCCCTTTTTCCTCAACGACTCAAGTGGCTTAGAACGAACCCATTTGCTATCTGGTGTGGCACCCATCAAAGAGATCCCCATTTCTGGACTATATCGTATCCTTTTAATTTCACAGTTTTTGCGCTTGTTTCTTTCTCTTTTTTAAGTCTGTGAGTTGCCTTAAGCTGCAGCATATCTCGTTCATCAGATGCAGATTCTGAGGTTAAAGGTTCATCCTTAATTCCTTCTGCAACTTCCACAGTAATACCTCCTTTACTTTTATTCTTCCTTGCTTTGAGAAGTTCTTAAGAATCAGTGGTACTGTGTTCACATTTACTGCTCAAGACTGTTTTCAGAGTGGGAGCCATAGCTTCAGACATGGGGAAATCACACTTCTTGAGGAAATGTGTCTTTAAAGCAGAAGCATTAGAATGAACAGAAATATTAGGCACAGAGACACAAGATAGGACAGCTGACCTTTTGAGACCTTAGCATCAGTCACAGAGATATCATAAATGCAAGGAAAAAACATAGACAAAGAAACCTGCAGTTATATCTGAATTTTTAGACATCAGGCGTAGGGATATCAGACAGAGAAACCTGCAGTTAAATCTGAATCTTTAGAAATCAGGCATAGAAATATCATAGACAGCAGGAAACTACTACAGAAAAACTTGCAGTTAGATTAAAAACTTTTGACATCAGGCGTAGGGATATCATAGGTTGCAAAGAAACAAACTTCAGGGGAACTTGCAGGTAAAACTGAAATCTTAGAACCAATCATATGAAGGACTGCAGGAAAAAATCACAGCATGCAGCAACAAAATAATGGGAGCACTCTTGTCTTTTGAAATGGGAACCCTGTGAACAGCAGTGGTCCAACCAGGGAAAGCAGTAAATCAAGGTAACCGTCTTAAATAGAAATGTGAGTCTGAAAATTTGCAGTGGCCCACCCACAATGCAGAGACAATCCTTGTCGAGGTAATGAAAGTCTGAAAATGGCGAAAACAGGTACTGCAGGGAAGGCTTTTTTTTTTTTTTTTTAAAGGAAATTCTTCTCAGATGGAAAAAGTGGCACAAAAAAAACCCCTGCAGAAACCTTTGCAGCAACAAAACCTTCAGGATCCCAACTGGGATTTCTAAAAAACAAAAAAAAAGTACTTATATTCGTCCAAGCGGATGGGGTCTGCTGAAGCAGGAAGGCAGAGAATCTGTTCCGATGAAATCCAGAAGTGGCCTTTGTTTTCTGTCAAGGGAGACTCCAGTGGCAGGTAGGATCTTGGTGGCCGGAACAGCAGGAGCATAGTAGGGGTCACAAGCAGAGGTCCGAGGCAGGCAGCAGATAGTGTAGTCAGGTAACAAGCAGAGGTCAGCAACGAGGAGACTGGAACAGGACAGGGGAGCAGGAACAGGTCTGGGAGCAGGGACTGAGACCGGGGAGCAGGGACTGAGACCGGGGAGCAGGGACTGAGACCGGGGAGCAGGGACAGACCGGGGAACAAAAAGGGGCAAGCCAGATTACCAGCAAGGGCCTTTACTATGAACAGAATCAAATACAGGACTGGTACAGGAACAGATCAGGATCAGAGACAGAAGCATGTGCATAGGAGTCTGACTCAAAACAAAGGCAAGGGAACAAACAGGAAGTAGAACTATAAGACAGAGAGAGGAGCAACAAGAAGACAGACAGACAGAGGAACCCAGAGCAAATAGAAAGCAGCAGCATACCCAGAGGACAAGGAAAGAACTATGGCTAGGCAGGAGGTCTAGTAGACCCTGACAGTGGGTATTTTTGTGGCTTACCTGTCAGTGTTTTGTACTCTTTGATAAAGTGCGGTGAACCGCGTGAAACGCGTAAGAGTTTTCTCTTGTTTTTTTTTTATTTCAAAATTTTTATTAAGGTTTTACAGGGAAAAACATACATCATAACATAGTGCGTACCCAAGCTGATGTAGATAGACATATATAGTACTGAGTAGAACAACGAAAGGAGTACATATAACTCAGGCTTATCAGACGCCGTGTTCACTCCTCTTGTTCTTAAAGGTTTCACCCACCCAGCCGGGAGGGTGAGCACCCCAGGAGGAGGCCCGGCATTTTCCCATAATTAAAATAGAAAGAGGGGATAAAGGAAAGAAGAAAAAGAAAGGGGAGGGCACGAAAGAGATAAGAGGTGGGAGGGAGGGGTCGAGGGGGGGGGCGGAGAAGGAGGAAGGGTGGGGGGTGAGATGGAGGGGAATCCCCACCCCCCACCAGCGGCCCCACCCAGGACGTCTCTTGACTCAAGCGTTGGTCTTCATTCTTGGTTGTAACCGTAGGGCCACCCGTCCCAGATTTTGTTGAAATTATCTACATTTTTTTTCAGAAGAGCTGATATTAGCTCCATTGATCGGACCTCTCTTATTCGGGCTAGCACCATTTGTCTACTAGGCGGTTTGATCTTCTTCCATTTTGCTGCGATTGAGCAGCGAGCCGCTGTCAAAATGAACAAGACCAGTTTTCTGGATGTGGCAGGGAGATCCTCCATGGGTTTTGCAAGCAGAAATGTCAATGGGACGAACGGAACCGCCATTCCCACTGTCTCCTCTACTAAAGAGTGTATCATACTCCAGAAGGGCCGTATACCCGGGCACGTCCACCAAATATGTGCCAGGTCTCCCTTCTGGCCACAACCCCTCCAACAGAGGTCAGATAGACCAGGGAAGACCTGGCTCAGCCTACTCAGGGTGAGGTACCAATGGAACAGAATTTTGTAGATATTCTCTTTGATAGTGGTGCAAATTGACGTTTTAGCTGCAGCTTCCCAAATGTCCTCCCAGTCATCTCTGTCTATTTCTAGATTGAGGTCTTCAGTCCATTTTAGCATGTAGCTATGGTTGACGGGAGCCAAGGATCGTGCTAACCCCTTGTATATTTCTGAGATTAGACCCTTCCGATACGACCCCACTGCACATAACTTCTCAAAGTTGGTAGGTTTTTCAAACTTGGAGTTGGGAGCGACCTTTATCAGGAAGTGTCTGATCTGAAGAAATCTGAATACAGAGAACACTACTGAGTGGTGTTTCTTTTGTAATTCGGAAAAAGACATGAGCTTTCCCTTGTCTATCAAACTGGAAACCTTTGTGATATTTGCTTTTTAAATTGTTTAAAGTCTTTGGGATCGCAACCCGGTGGGAAATCCGGGTTGCCAAATAAATGAATGCTTTCTGAAGGGGAAGATGTTAAACTGTATTTAGTTCTAGACAGACCATATCCTCCATGTGCATCTCATAGCTCCCAGGTCTGTCTTGCCCGGCGTTATCTCCCCTCCCAGACCACAGCAGGGCTCGGAGGGCGAGGGGGGAGACATAGGAGGCCTCAATCTCCAACCAGCAGCATGACGCTGGGTTGTTATTCCAAGTCACCGCCTGCTTTTACTGCGCTGCCAGGTAATATTTAGATATATCTGGTACTCCCACACCTCCACACTCCCTCGGTGCCATCATAATTGATCTGGCTACTCTAGGCTTTTTATTGTTCCAAATGAATTGGAGAATTCTATTTTGAATATTTTTCAGGTCCGCAACTGGGACTTGGATCGGTAACGTCTGGAATAAATACAGCAGTCTAGGTAGAATATTCTTCTTTATGGACGCTACTCTTCCTACTCTTGCTGTTTTTAATGTGACATTAAAGTAATTTTTTGTACCAAGAAGACAGCAGTCTGGTTCACATTCTTGTCTCCAAGGCAGCTGCACCGCCTCTCTCACTCCATTCCTTGATTGGTGCCTGGCGAGACAGTTAAATTTGACTTTCGAGCGCAGAGCACGGTCACATGACCTAACCCTGACCAATGGGGAGGGGCAGTATAGGCTGAGCGGAGAGAGGTAAAAGGGGGGGCTGAGCAGAGAGAGGTGGAAGAGGGGGCTGAGCGGAGAGAGGCAGAAGGGGGAGGGGTGCAGGGGGGAGAGAATGGGGGAAGGAGAGAATGGGGGAGAGAGGGGAAGGGGGAGGGGGGAGAGAATGGAGGGAAAGGGGGGAGAGAGAGGAGGGAAGGGGGGAGAGAAAGGAGGGAAGGGAAAAAGGAGAGAATGGAGGGGGGAAGGAGGGATGTGGGGAAAGGAGAGAATGGAGGGGAGGGAGAGAATGGAGGGAAGGGGAGGGAGAGAATGGGGGAAGGGGGGAGGGAGAGAATGTAGGGACACACATACAGAGACACACACAGCCCCGATCCAGCCAATGGCACGCCCCCTCCCTTAATAGCCATGCCCCCTGCTTCTGCTCTAAAAATTATTGCAGGGCAGTCGATCGCTCATGCTTGGAGAGTTGGTGACGTCAGTGCTACGCTATGATAAAAAAGATATATTTGTATTCTGTGTGTATTCTGAAATCATTGATCCTGACCAGGTACTCAAAGATATAACAGGGAAGGGAGGGGATGGAGTGTGGAATATCATCACCCGGCATTATTCCTCCACTGGTCATAGAGACCACGCTCATATCACAGTCACAGATAGGGTTAAAAAATTACTTCGTCAGAGAGGGGAAAACAATGGAAGAATGTCAAAGGGAAATGTCCCCCAATTCCCCCAATTCCCCCATGCCCTTAACAGATAGTTCCCCAATGTCTCCAGAGGCCCTCATGATAGCTATTGGGAAGTCCATGAAATCCCAGAAGGGGGACAATTACTATCAGTAGCTAAGGACCCTCTCAGGAATAAGACCCACCCCCGGTGGAGAGGATGACTTTGAGAGCTGGATAGAGCAGGCCACCCAGATGGAGCAAGACTGGGGAGGATCAGAGCAGAATAAGAAACTACGGATCGCTGACAGTCTTAAAAGGCCTGCTTTGTCTATCGTACGAGCGATTCAAGAGGAGGGAGAAGCAGTCACCCTTGTTCAGTATCTGCAGGTTACTTTCAGAGCCGCAGAGAGCGGGGAAGACCTCTACTTCCAGTTTAGGGGGATTTATCAGCAAGATGGATAGAAGTTATGAGAAATCTTGTGGAGGCTAAAAGTGACTCTCCAGAGAGTCATATGAAAAAATGGGGTCCCAGTGCAAAAGGTTGATCGAACCTGAATAGAACAGATGATACGAGAAATCCCTCATGGAGACATGATTATCTTGGATCTTCGATTGAGAGAAAGAGAAAGGACATCCCCTATGTTTCAAGAACTTCTGATAGAGATACGGGATGAAGAAGAATAGAGTGGGAGAGAGAAATCAGACAAGAGCATATAAACTTGCAGTCGTTTTGGGAAACCTTTCCTGTCAGGGGAGAGCAGAGTTATGGTCAGTTGAAGACGAACCACCTCAAGCAGGAATGCATGAAAGGGGGAGTGAAGTACAGACTGGACATTAGAAAGGCAGAGAGCCCCTCTGGGGGATGTATGAACTCATGGTCTACATGTAGATGGAGGAAGTGCCAGGAGACAACACTCGGACTGATTGACGGGAAAGACCCTTGTGGGTCCACAGGTGAGAGATGCCCTCAGGAAGAGGGATGAGCTCATGGGGACTCCCAGCTATAATGCAATTGTGTAGTGAGCTGTAAATTAGTCCACCAATCCGGTGCTCCAGAAATAAATTTAGAATGCTGTATAGCTGCGCTCCTTTAGATATAAAGTCTCTGTAATGCCTGTTACATTACAATGTAATAGTACCAGTGATAGCGTTATAACATCCCTTTACCCCACACGGAAGAGGGGGAGGGATACAGTGGAGGTAGGTGACCCATAAACTCAGCAGTAACAGAATCACTGACAACAGGCTTTACAAGTAAGCACTATAAGGGTTGCTATACACTCACGATGTTGAAAGTCCTCCGGATAAGAGACAGGCATAAACTCCTTCAGTGCGATGGGCTCCGGAACGGGTAGTCACATCAATCCCAACACTGACATGAAGCTTGAACCGAGCCGGAGTAGAGATGGAGCGGAGCGAATGCAGCAAACCGGCATGCCCCCTGGTCGACCAGTCAGCAAATGGAGGTTTCCTATCGAAATTGTTTCTATCCATTATCACTGTTAGCTATATATATTATGGGCAATCATGGTTTATTTTGTTACTTTTATATTGTTTCTCATGTAGCCCTTTTTCTGACACGCTAAAGCGACTACGGGTAACTGCACGCACCTGCGGCTCCAGGAGATCTGAGCCTCCGCTAGCTGGGAGCCTGGGGTAACACTTATAGCGCAGCGCCTCCACTTACCCAGGATCCCCGTGATGTGAGATTCCCCTGGGCAAGAAACATATACACACACATGTATAATGCAACCAACTTTACTATATGCACAATAACCTTAGCACTCTATCATATTAATACACACGCAGCATATAACCCAACACATAGCCTATAATGCAATATAACCTTAACGCAGCTAAATGATAATGTCCTTATAACTTGAGTGTCTCGGCCACGCTCTTAATGAGTATTGTCCTGTACAGTAGTGGCTCAGCCACGCTCTTAATGAGTATGTCCGGGTCCCACCACCGCGTGCCTCACACACCGTGTCCTTGCGCTAGTAGCTAGAATAACTCAGTGTATTAGGCCTTTGGTCACTCACTAGTGTCCTCAAAGTGTTACGCCTAAGGCGGGATCAGCGCCTGTTGACCGGTGTTGGTGCACTTAACGTAAATACCTTCCGGTCACAGCGGTGACCGGTAATGCTTCGAAAAGGATCAGCCGAATCCTTGCTTGTCTTTGATGTCTGCAGTGCAGCTGTCTGGTCCCAAGCAGCTCACCAGCAAACCTGCTCCGCATGCTTGTCCCTAACTGTCTACACAGTAAGGTGACTGATTGCTACCACTATGCGTCCCTGCAGCACAGCAACCTACTGTGACTCAGGGGTTTCTCCTAAGGGCCTGCGGGGTAAAGGTAGCCTATGCAGGCGGGTCACGGACCCCCTGCACGCATACACCCTCCTCCTTTACCTTCCAGAACCCCTCTGACTAGCGTGGCCTCTCCCCCACGCTTCCCTTTCCTGCCCCTGTCATCCTAGCCTTCTGATTGGTTCTTCACATCAGGTGACTGCCCAGGAGCTCATGGGAATTGTAGTTTCTCCACGGAGCCTCTCTGCCTAATCTGCACAGACACACAGCTCAGCTATTGCATCACACTGCCTGTCTCACTCTGCTATGGCACACTGCAACACTGTTGCACACTCCACATGCCTCTCACTGAACAGAATCAAACACCAACTGAACACACATATGAGGTTCCTACCACATCCTTACACTCATAATCATCATCCAAGTATATTTTTTATATTTTAGGTATTTTGGTAGAGACTGGCATTGTATATCTTTGTTTCATATTTCAGTGACATTAAAGTGTCCATTATTAGTTTATGTGTATTGTGTTTCTTTTTATATTTTTAGACACATTATTTTATAAGTTTATTCACTTGTATTGATTGTTTTTAGTTTTATTATTTCAGGATATATTCTTATACACATAATGTTATCATTTGTTTTTGTATGCATATATAGATTTTCTTTGTAATAGTTCTGACCTTGATATGGGATAGTCGCAATCAGTATGTTTAGTTTTAACCTGTGGGTTTAATCACCATCTAGCAATGTTTATGCTGCACCTGTACTGATTAGTTGACACCCTATATCAAGTTCAGTTCTTTCCTGGTGGATCACCCTTTGATAAAGCGCTCCATGCGTGAAACACGTTAGGGGATCCGCCAGGACTCTGCCGTTATGCTCTTTTAATCAATAAACATTTTTCTATGGTCACATAGTCCAGCTTTTGCTTCATTTGGCTGTGCACCGGTTTTTTTCTACCTTGTGGAACTTCCATCCCCAGCTATAATGGACCCTAGCTCTAAATTCTGTTATAGATGTGAAGAGGAATGGCATTACACCAAGTACTGCAGGAAAAGAGAAAATCTGCAACACGTGTTCGAGAAATTTGTTCAATCCAAATCTAATAAGGGAAATGACAAAGGGACCCAGTGAAGGTGCATATTGGGCCACGCTTAGAGAGATGCCCTGCCAAAGCTATCCCTGTCAAGAGACAGGAAAAATCCCATCGGCATGATGGCCTTCTTCGTCCCTCCACTAGAGTAGATACATGATTCAAAGGGAAGAGATGAGATGTTCCCTAGATAGTGGTTCGTAAGTGTCCATTATCTTCAAACCATGGTATGGATAAATATCTGAGACATCTGCCGTTGCAGCCGTTAGATGGGCTCATCATGTGGTGCCTCAGTGAGACCAGCTACCCTTACCCAGGGTATGTGGTGCCAGAGTTGGAGTTCCCAACAAAAGTCACTGGGGTTATCTTGACCGTTGACTGAGGTTTGTAGCAAGGACAAAACAGGGGCTATAATCAGAATGAATGCAAATATTTTCGGCCGACTGGTAAAATGGTGTCAGACAGTTGGGGGAGATGACTATAGTAGAATGCTGACCCAGGGGTGCTGTAAGGATGCACCCCTTGTCCATGAATGCATACCAGCAAGTAGAGAAGAAAACAAGTAACCTGCCAGAAGATCCAATAGGAGAGGTCTCATGGACTGGGCCACATCCTTTAAAAGTGTC